>NW_007734247.1:74810-75624 GCF_000696425.1 Galeopterus variegatus | reverse complement strand
GTTTTAGACTTCTTGCACCAGCTCATCTGGAATTAGGATGTTATTTGGAATATGAAATATGGGGAAAGCAAAAGACTTCACAAAGCTTAATAATTTGGCATAGCATGTAAGATTTTCAATGTTGCATGGTAGGAAATACTCAAAAAGCCACACAAAATTTGGAGAAAATTGTGATCTTGTGTTACAGTAGCAGTATCTTACCTTCTGGTTGTGGACACTAGATGTTCAGGATGTGGGATAAGTTCTTACCAAAGCCTCTGGCATAAAATTGTAGAAGATGAAGTATATCTCCATGTGTACCATTTGTTTGAATAATTTAAAGGACTAAGTAAACAGACCCATCAATGGGATAGTGATGGGTAAATCTTAGAATGGCGATGTGGCAAGGGACACACAGTGGTGATTAGAAAAGTTGTCTAAATAGTGAGCAATCCATGTGGATGAAGATTGTTCCTGCTTGTGTTTCACTAATTCTAAGCCATATAAATTTACCGAGAGAAATTCAGGTTCAAAGCATTTATCATATTTTCTAAAAAAAAAAAANCAACTGAACATTACAAATCTATTTTGGTGCAAATGGCATATATGTTAAAATGCAGTGTAAATTGTAAAGTGATTTTATCAATTCTGTGATTGTTATTCCATTGCAAACAGCTCCATGCACAATCTGAGGAAGCAGCCCAAATTTCTGGAAATGTTTTGTTTTAGACTTCTTGCACCAGCTCATCTGGAATTAGGATGTTATTTGGAATATGAAATATGGGGAAAGCAAAAGACTTCACAAAGCTTAATAATTTGGCATAGCATGTAAGAT
>NW_007734247.1:73100-74745 GCF_000696425.1 Galeopterus variegatus | reverse complement strand
TAAAAAAAAAAAAAAAAAAAAAAATAAGGCAAAGTGACCCAAAGTCCAGTATATTTGAAAAACTTAATGAAATGTCTGTGGTTACTGCTAGATTTCCCACTTAATCCTATGTCTTCTAGTATTTTAATTTGCATCTACAGCTGTGTCTCTGGCACACAGTGATAACTGATAATTATGACCCAGTGTTCATTAAGAAATGCAAAGTTATGGTTGATATTCTAAACTTCAGCTAAGACAATTCTATGTCTGCTTCTGGTCTCAAAATGTTTTTATTTAATTATTACTTTTACATATTTTCATGCATTTTCAGCTTTTGTCAATATATAATAGCATTTTTTAAAAAGTCTTTCTGCTAGTTGCTTTTGATGTAGGGTTGATACCAAACTTAACAGTGTTCATATATTTTTTTCAACTCCTTTGGATGAATCTTGTTTATATGGCCAAATCAAGAGACTAGAAAATAGAAGTAGTGATCTAGCTTTTTAAATAGCTCTAAGATGGTTATTGTTGGTGTTAATGGGCATGGACTTAATTAAGTATAAGTTTGGGATTAATTGATTAGTATATACATTCTTTAAATATTTGTTGAACACTTACATGCAAAGCACTAGACTATTATTTGACACTTGTTATTATAGTCAAGGGTTGACACTGACCCAGCAGTGTCACTAGCGAAATATTACTAGTCTCTGAATTCCTGTGCTCTTCACTGTCCCACTACTCCCTTGACCATTCAATAAATGTTCACCTCCATTATTTCCAATTATCTCATCAATAAATCAATAAGTATTTTGATAGAAGGTATTTGAGAGAGGTGGAAGAGAATGAACCACATGTTCTGATTTCAAAGATTCAATCTTATTGAAGTGATAAAGAATAAAATGAAAGTGGTATATAATAAAATGTTAAATTTAATAGGTGACATGAAAGTTTAGAAAAAGGATTCAACAGCATACATTACAAACATCAGCAAAGATTTCACAGAGCAATGGAATTTGAGGAAGAATTTGAAGAATAGATAGGACGTGGAAAGGAAGAAAAGGATTGAGAGTGCATTTTAGATAAAGCCAACACATTCAATTAAAATAGAGTTTAAAAAAAGTATACATCAGTGTAAGGTGCTGAGAAAATAGCTTGTCTGGAGAGATTTCTCATAGGGGCATAGTGATTTATCTAACTTACTCATCAGTAAAAAAAAAAAAATTGTGTTTAGAAATTATTCTGTACAAGGTGGTGTGTGCAAGCTTCCTGAGATAAAGAGGTGGAAGTAATAGTCTAGCAAAGGAAAGACTGATTAAACAACTAATGAAAGGTAGGTAGGGTTGGAGGGAAAAGATTCGTCTAAATATACAGGGTAGAAACAAATTATAAAACCTATTGGTCCCGAAATGTATTCTGGCTGCCACTCTCTTAGTGTTACTATGTAAGAAATTATGACGGTTTCTGAATACTGATTTAAGTCTTTGATCACTTTCATGTTTGTGTTCTTTTATTTCCATCTTTTTCCCCCCGAAAACATTTGTCTAAGAGAGACAATCAGAAAACAGATTGATGTCTCTAACAGTTCAATACATTGATGGATTTGAGGTTGTTTTAAGTTTCTACTTTGTCCAGAATTCCTTCTGGTTGAGGGGACATTGTTTTT
>NW_007734247.1:70886-72878 GCF_000696425.1 Galeopterus variegatus | reverse complement strand
TTTTTAGTTTTCCTCCTTGTGACTCAGCACCAGTTGCCAGAGAGCTCTGGGATGATGCACTGGTGGAGAAAGGGAAGGATTCTAGACTTGAACTTTGATCACTGACCATATTTCTGCAGTGTAAGAGCCACCTTGTTATTCACTATTTCCAATCATAAGCCTCAATTTCTATATTTGTAACAAAATAGAAATGTGAATGTGATAGCATTTGAGACGAGGTTCTTTAATCTGTAAAGGTTACATAAATGCAGATGTAGGGAGCTGTCAGTTCTATCTAAGCCACTTTCTGCTTCGAATTCTTCCTTTTCTACTTATTTATGCTGGTTTTAAGATTTTCCTTCTCCTCTCCTTCCCCTATAACTTTTCCTCACCTGCTAACTATTCCTGTGCTCTATTATAATGTAGGAATTGAAGGAACAGGGAACACACACTGGTAAAGGGAAAGAGTCCATTCACTGCTGTCTCCATGCGGGGTTATGTAATCATGACATAGTACACGGTTTGTACATTGCATCAGCTTATGTGTTGGGAGAAAGGCAGAGCTTTGGCCTGGCCACGGTTTGCTGAAACGTTCAGCCTAGACTCAGTCAGTATTGGGGGACCCTGTTAGACAAATACTTTTATTGAATATCCACATTGCATGATATTTAATCAGATGGCAGAAAGGGAATCATAAATTAAGTTAAATTTTACTAGGTTCAAGGTAGTATTGACTACTTTAGTAGTAGTATTAACTAGATTACAGAAAGAGCTATTTTTCTGGTTTGATATTATTATTGGCTAAAAAGTATGCTTCCGTGAGAAAAGCATAGTAAGTGAATTTAAAGACAATTGAACTATGGCTCTGATCTTTCATAGCTCCTATCACTACAAAATAAAATAGTAGTTTAAAGAAAAAAAACAAGTTTCACTTGGTTTATTCTTACCAACAGAAAGCTAGTATGTTTTCCCTTAAGAAGACTTAAAGTAATGGTCATTACTTCAGAGAATTTATAGTAGTCCAGGTTAATGTTGCCATCTTTAGCCAACAAACAAAAGACAAAAGAACATAGATCCAGTTTAAATTTGAAATAAATACACACAAATATGTATATACACACATACATACACTAAAGACATATATTTAATATTTAGTATAACTATGTTAGATCTAATATTCAGTATATATATTTATTTTAATTTTTGTATATCTGAAATTCACATGTATCGGGTTTCCTATACTTTATACAGCAACCCCCATCCAAGATCTGGACCCCAGTTCTCTAGGTTTAGAAACAGTGCTTTATTGGTACATTGACAGAAGACTGACCAGGATGAGTGAAGGGAGTGAGTGCAGATAGAAGGGCTAGGGGATCAGGGAATCAACCCTGAGATACTCTGTCATTAGAGCTGGATCTGAGAGAGGAAGAGGAACCAGCAATATTGTCCAGTAGGAAGGAAACCAGGAAAATATTGTGTCCTGGAAAACAAGTGGAGAAATGTCTCCTGAGAGAAAGAGGAGGAAACTGGGCAAATGCTGCTACCAGACTTTTAAGAAAAAGACTGAGAAGCAGCATGAGATTTAAATCAATCTAGATGTCATGGACAGACTTGAAAAAGCAGTTGCAGGGGGGTACTGGAGTTAAAAAGATGGCCAAAGTGTGCATAAGATAAAATGAGAGGAGAGGAATTGAAGAAAGCAAGTATCAGCAACTCCAGCCAGAACTTTTGCTGAAATTGAAGCAAAGAATTGGTTCAGTAACTAGAGGGGAAAGTAGATCAAGAGATTACTAGTAGGTCAACAGATGGATCTTTTCTATGGGATCTGAATGTTAACACAATTTTTCCCCTTTATTTACAAGTTTTGAGGGGCAGCCTTACTGAAGCTCTTCAGTGCTAACACACAGTGTTCACGTGATAACATATCAGAGGCAGTACTTTGGGCTGTACAGATTACCAGTGTGGCAGATAGTAGAGAATTTTATACATTCTTGTGTTAGAGCATTTTTTTTT
>NW_007734247.1:68002-69988 GCF_000696425.1 Galeopterus variegatus | reverse complement strand
GATTACCAGTGTGGCAGATAGTAGAGAATTTTATACATTCTTGTGTTAGAGCATTTTTTTTTCTTTTAAAATTATTTTTAAAGAACAAATATCTTTTTAAAACTGAAGTTATCTTACTTGTTTTATAAGACTCTTCTAAGGCTGTATAGTCTTGGTCTTAGTTCAAAATCTATGAGCTCAACACTATTTCCTCAAGTTTGGGGTCATATCATGTGTTCACATGACTGGATTCTGATAAGAGGAAGATATATCTTTGTTGTTAGTCTCTAGAATCATACCCCAGCTCTATTCTAGCCCTATTCCCAAAATCCCTAGTGGCTAACCACTTCTGAGCAAGTAGCAAGAGCATCAGTAAGCTAAATTTAGATCTGCCTCAAAGGAGAGGAAGTTTGAGCCAGGCCTGGCAGTCGTAGGATTGTGACTGAGAGTGGGAACTCACCTCTGCCACGCCTTCGATTTCCCTAAGAATATTAATAGCTGGGGCAAGGACTCAACGGATGGCAAGTGGCCAGTGAAGAGGATAAAAGAGAACAACATTGAGGGAGATTGATGGTTGGAGGAGGCCAAAAGATAAATGTTAGCATGTTGTTATAGCCTTGAAGGACTAATGGTGTATTAGATCTAAATTTAGAATCTACATTTACAAGTTTCCCTAGATCTACAGATTAGTCCTTCTCTTTCTAAGACAGGAAAGACCCTGATCATCATAATCCTACCCCATTCCTCTAAGCAGAATTCATTCCCCTGTCTGGCAGGATTCATGCTGATAGAATGAACATACTGAATGGACCTGGGTGTGTACGTGGGCCCTAGGACAGATCTGCACCAAAATTGTAGCAATGGAACACTAATAAAAATCTTGGGTTCATTTTACTATGTATGAATTTTAAAGGCAATCAAAAATAAACACAGCAATGTGTCCAAATGCTAACATGTATGTTTGGCTTTTTTTCAATAAAATGAAGAGAAACTCACTTGGGTTATGTATGTANACATGTATGTTTGGCTTTTTTTCAATAAAATGAAGAGAAACTCACTTGGGTTATGTATGTAATGTGGGTAAGAGCATCTAAAAACTTAAAAAGCAAGGGCAGGATTAACTTCATGACTGGGCCCACAGGAATACTGCACAACTTAAAAAATCAGCAGTAGGATAAAGATTAAGTGAATTTTCTCATGTCCTTATAATGCAGCAATTTTTAATTTTAATTTTTTTATTGAAACATAATTGATTGTACATATCTGTGGAGTACCACATTGAATATCATCAGAGCCTGTGTTCAATATGTGATGCTTAAATCAGGATAATTAGTATATTCAAACTTACACAATGGAATCATTTTTTATGGCCTTTTACCAATTTCTTACTAGCTTCTTCTTTCTCTCTCCCTTTCCCACCTCTGGTAACCTCAGTTCTGTTCTCTCCTTTTGAAAGGTCAACATATTATTGTGAAGGCTGTTTGCTTGTTTGTTTCTTTCTCTCTCTCTTTCTTTTTGTTCGTTTATTTATTTATTTTTTTAAGCTCCCATTTATGAGCAAAGACATGTGGTGTTTATCTTTCTGTCCCTGGCTTATTTCACTTAAGATAATTTTCTCTAAGTTCATCCATATCTCTGTGAATGGCAAAATATCATTCTTTTTTTATGGCAGAGTAGTATTCCATTGAGTATATAAACCAAATTTTCCTTACTGTAGCAGATTGAATTATGTCTCCTCAAAACTCATTGAAGTTTTAATTGTGTCCCCAAGTTTCATATATTGGAAGCTTAATCTCCATTGTAACTGTTGAGGGTGGGAAATCCTATTATGGTAATTGAAAGGTGGAGCCTTGAAGAGGTGGTTAGATTGAAGGCCCAAGCTATAGTGAATGGATTAAAAATGGTGGTCAGTGGCACGGTTCTGAGGGCTTTAAAACAAGAGAAAGTCTCTCTCTCTCTCTCTCTCTCTCTCTCTCTCCTTCCAGCATCATGCAATATGAGACTCGT
>NW_007734247.1:66244-67941 GCF_000696425.1 Galeopterus variegatus | reverse complement strand
ACACTTATCCAGTCATCTGACAATGGACGTTTAGGTTGGTTCCAACTATGGCTATTGTAAATAGACCTGTGATAAGCATGGGAGTGCAGATATCTCTTTCACATGATGATTTCCATTCCTTTGGGCATATAAACAAACAGCAGTGGGATTGCTGGAACATATGGCAGTTCTATCTGTAGTTGTTTGAGGAACCTCCATACTGTTTTCCATAATGGCTGTGCTAAGTTACAGTCCCACCAACAGTTTAGGAGGGTACCCCTTTCCCTGTGTCTTCACCAGCATTTGTTATTCTCTTTTTGATAATAACCAGTCTAACTGGAGTGAGATGATATCTCAACGTAGTTTTTATTTGCATTTTCCTGATATAAGTGATGCTGAGCATTTTTTCATGTGCCTGTTGACCATTTGTGTATCTTCCTTTGAGAAATACCTGAAAGCTCCTTTGCCCATTTTTTAGTTGGGTTGCTTATTTTTTTACTGTTAAATTGTGGTTCCTTGTATATTCTGAATATTAATTCCTTGCTAGATGGATGGTTTGCAAGTATTTTCTCCAATTCTGTAGGTTTTCATTTCACTCAGTTAATTGGTTCTTTTTCTGTGCAGAAGCTTTTTAGTTTGATATAATCCCATTTGTTTATTTTTTCTTTTGTTGCCTGGGCTTTGGTGATCTTATTCATAAAGTCTTTTCCCATCCTACTTCCTGAAGTGTTTCCTCTATGCTTTTTTTTTTTTTGAGAGTTTTATAGTTTCAGGTCTTATATTTAAGTCTTTAACCTATTTTGAGTTGATTTTGGTATATAATGAGAGGTATGGGCCTAGTTTCATTCTTCTACTTATGGACGTCCAGTTTTCCATTTACTCAAGGAGCAGTCTTCTCCCTGACATATGCTCTTGGTGCCCTTGTCGAAGATCAGTTGGTTGTAAATATGTAGGTGATTTCTTTTTTTTTNGAGGGTGGGAAATCCTATTATGGTAATTGAAAGGTGGAGCCTTGAAGAGGTGGTTAGATTGAAGGCCCAAGCTATAGTGAATGGATTAAAAATGGTGGTCAGTGGCACGGTTCTGAGGGCTTTAAAACAAGAGAAAGTCTCTCTCTCTCTCTCTCTCTCTCTCTCTCTCCTTCCAGCATCATGCAATATGAGACTCGTGGGTCACTGTCACCACCACCAGATGCACTTTGGACTTCCCAGCTTCAGAAACTGTAAGCAATAAATACTGTTTTCTTTATAAGTCACCTACTTTCAAGTATTTTGTTATAAGCAACAGGAACGGACTAATACACTTATCCAGTCATCTGACAATGGACGTTTAGGTTGGTTCCAACTATGGCTATTGTAAACAGACCTGTGATAAGCATGGGAGTGCAGATATCTCTTTCATATGATGATTTCCATTCCTTTGGGCATATAAACAAACAGCAGTGGGATTGCTGGAACTTATGGCAGTTCTATCTGTAGTTGTTTGAGGAACCTCCATACTGTTTTCCATAATGGCTGTGCTAAGTTACAGTCCCACCAACAGTTTAGGAGGGTACCCCTTTTCCTGTGTCTTCACCAGCATTTGTTATTCTCTTTTTGATAATAACCAGTCTAACTGGAGTGAGATGATATCTCAACCTAGTTTTTATTTGCATTTCCCTGATATAAGTGATGCTGAGCATTTTTTCATGTGCCTGTTGACCATTTGTGTATCTTCCT
>NW_007734247.1:63345-64946 GCF_000696425.1 Galeopterus variegatus | reverse complement strand
GAAAAATTTCATGTTACTATATCTTTCAACTGTGTATAAGTTTTCACCTAAAAATCTGGAAAGAAATATTCTGAGATGATCTAGTAGTTATATTATGTGGGAAATTAAGGATGGAATCCTTTTTGTTCTTTATTGTTCAAATTGCTATTATAGACAGATTTTTTTTTTTTAGATGGAAATACCCCTATATCTAGGAAACAGACTGAACGGGTTAAGCGAACTTTTTCTTTAGAACTGACTTTATGACTAAAATTCTCCATTATGTAACTTCTAGTAACAGACCTCACTAATAACCAGTTAATAGTTAATGGTCCTCAATGCCAAACACACAAAAATGACCCAGGCTTATGTGCAGGTTTTTATGGAGCTGAGCAGATGTCTGAAGCAGCTGACAAGAGAGAAAGTGCCTTACAGCAGATAACAATACCAGAGCACACTGTTTAGAAATGTCTTGTCTCACTTTGCTCCACCAGCTAGTTCAGGGAGTTAACAATCAAAACTGCCTCATGTATTTAAACTTTGTGCAGTGGGTCGTATAAACATTCTTTGAGTTAAATGGTGTAATAGATCTAAAAATCTCTTACCCGCTTTCTTTTCTCTCTGAGATTTATCATGCTGTGATATAAATACCCACAGTATTTTACAAGACAATGAACTAGGCTTTTCTAAGGCCAGTAACTTTTGCTGATTAGTGGAAATCCAGAGAGCTGTAAAATGGCTATTTGACAGAATCTTGGGGCTTTTAGAACTGCATCCTTAGAATATATTTTAAATTACAATATGATCATATTTCTAAAACTGAAAATATCTAATTATACATAAATAGTCACGTAAAGGGCAAAGCATGCCAAAAACCTATGTCCGAGAAAATTGCTAATCTCTGAAAGATAGCCAATCCAGAAAACTTGTGATATTTAATTTTCATGTATTTTTCTTTTCCTACCCTTCTGGTGGATGGGCCAGTTGGATAGAAGTTGGAGATGATGTCTTAAAAGTTTTAGCAATTTCTTCATTCTTGCGCTAATGCAATGTGTCACTGTTGGTCACATATCTATGTGTTATAGTCTTACAAGTATTAGTTCTGCTCTCTGGGGAATTTCATGGTTTCTAAGGACTTTTTCCTCTTTCCATTCTTCCATTTTTTTCATTATGGAATGATGTCATCACAGCCCTATTAGCTCCAACATGACAAGAAAGCACATTATCATGATAGAAATACTCTAGTGCTCATTATCAGGAAAGAGAGTTGGTTCAGAATTGGCCTTTTCTCTCTGTCAGCCACCCTGGCCTGCCAGGTCTGTCTCAGAGGAGTCCTGCAAAATGAAGACATCAAACACTCTGCTGAGATCCTATAGCATTCCTCTCTTCAGTCCTCACAGAGTGGGCCTGAAAAGCAAGTCTCCACTTATTTAGGTTCTAACAAAGATGGAACAATGGGTGGCTGTGTGCACAGTCTTTTTTCCTGTCCAATCTACAGCATTATCCAAGGAATCGCCATTCACATGAGGATAATGCACAGGCCTCTCTTTCCTTGTTTAGACTACAGCTCACTCTGTCTTAAGGCCTCCCCTCATTTTCTTTCTGGCATTTTAATCCTCAGA
>NW_007734247.1:56626-62691 GCF_000696425.1 Galeopterus variegatus | reverse complement strand
TTTAGGTTCTAACAAAGATGGAACAATGGGTGGCTGTGTGCACAGTCTTTTTTCCTGTCCAGTCTACAGCATTATCCAAGGAATCGCCATTCACATGAGGATAATGCACAGGCCTCTCTTTCCTTGTTTAGGCTACAGCTCACTCTGTCTTAAGGCCTCCCCTCATTTTCTTTCTGGCATTTTAATCCTCAGACTTAGAGTTACCCAAGAACTAAGTAAACTCAATTAGAAGAAAATGCTGATGTTTCTGAGTCATGAAATGCTGATACAGAGGTATCTTGTTTTTGTCTCCTTCAGGTGCTAACCATACTTGTGTTAAGCATCTTCAGTGGAGACACTGAATAATCTTCATTCCTAATCCTAGGAGGAATCCTGGGAAACAATCACCTTCTCTTGAGTCATAATATTTTCTCTGTCACAGATTATCTAAATGTTTTTATTTTTAAATTACTCTCATCTGGCAATAGTTCTTTTGGGGGGTGAGGAAAGTTTATTTTTAGAACTAGAAAATTAGGTTCTGACCCAGCAAAAAATGAGATAACTTTTTAAATGAAATCTCTTACTATCTATTTGATTTTTTTTTTAATTTGCTTAGTAAATACTATATTTACTGGTAGAAATAAATGCATGCCTTTTGGTGGTTTGTGAAGAACATGAAACAAAGTTTACAGCTTTTTGGACCAACGTCGAAGCCAATGTCACATTTATAAAATAACCAACACACATGTAAAATGGATTTCAAGTGTGTGCTCAGTGGTTGAATTTAGAAGGTAATTGTCCACTCGTTGATACGGTAGATAATACATAATTACAAACTGGCCAACACCTAAGATTGAGAATAGAACTCCAGAGTTTGGCCAAGACACTATTATTGATTTAATTTTAACTCTTTTTCATAGAATGTTTTCTGGGCTCTTTATTGTTCACACAATAAATTTCTAATTGTTCAAGGCAAATCATAGAATCTGCAGGTTCTGTGAACACTGGGTATGTTTTCTGTTTATAGTCATTTCAATTTTAGACTTGTTCTTCATAACAAAGAGAGAATGACTCTTGTTCCCCAAAGAAATTTTGGAAAGCAGCAGAAAAAATGTTATTAGCTTGGTGTGCTTAGTTTTTACATGTGGAAATGAATTAATCTCTAGAGACTTACTTTTTCATTGTTCTAAAAAAATTATTTTTATTGGTTTCATATGAAAGAAGCCCAATTCAAAATCATTTAATAAAACAAAAAGGAATTTACTGACTCATGTAACTATAAAGTCTTAGTATGAAGCTTGTTTTAGTTGAACCTGGTACAGAACATCAGACCCTGCCTTCTACCTCTCAGTGGTCTTTCCAGTTGTGTGTTGTGTTCATGGTCTTCTGCTGCGGAATGACCTGCAGTTAAGGAAGGTGACGACTGGCACCTGAAGATTTACAAAATCCCAAATTTGTAACTTCAGAGACAGATGATTTATTTCTCTTAGCTCAGTATATTAGTACCAGTGTATCACTAGCAGGAAGCAATTTGATTAGTCCACATCACGTTGTCGAAGAGCATATGGTTTTATGGCTAATCAAGGTGGGGTCACATAAACTTTTTTCCTGGCATAGAAAGACAGTTTTAACACTGTAAGAAGTGCTGTGCTGAGCAAAGACAGTAGCTTCCAATAATTTACATTATGGATCTAAATAATTAATTGTGGAAAATTACAGAGTATTTACTTATAAATGAATTTTCCTTCTGAATTCTCCTGTGCCATAGGACACATGGAATAAGATTCACTACTTAGATATGTATTTAGCATCTCAAACTTTACATGTTTAATACTGAGATCCCCCACCTCTGCTCTTGCCACAATCTCATTTTCGAAGATGCTTGCTACATTTCTCCCAGCTAGTTAGACAAAAAAAAAACTCTTATGATCATCCTTAACTCCTTTCTTTCCTCATAGCTAATCCATCAGCAAAATTTATCGGCTCTATGTGTGTCTTAGTCTGTTTGGGCTGCTATACCAAGATACCATAAACTAGGGAGCTTGTAAATAACAAATTTATTTCTCACAGTTCTGGAAACTACAAAGTTCATGATCAAGGTGTTGGCAGATTTGGTGTCTGGTGCAGGCTTTCTTCCTGGTTCATAGATGTTTTCTTCCTGCTGTGTTCTCACATGGTGGAAGAAGCAATTGAGGTCCCCTGGGCTTCTTTTATAAGATAATAATCCCGTTCATGATGGCTCTGCCTTCATGACCTCATCACTTTCGAAAAGGCCCCACCTCCTAGTCCCGTCACCTTGGGGATTAGGATTTCAACATATGAATTTTGGGGTACACAAACATTCAGACCAAAACAACAGTTGAAATATATCCTAAATCTAATGATCTCTCACCATTTGCTTCAGTGCCACCCTAACCTAAAGTATGTTATCTTATGCCTGGATTATTGTAATAGCCTCTTAACTGGTCTTCCTGATTCCACTCTTGGCTTCTTCGAATCTGTGTCCTTCACAGCAGGCAAAATGCTTCTTTAAAATCTAACTGCAATCTTATAACACCTCTGGTCAAGATTCTCCATTGGTGTCCATCTCCTTCAGAGTAAAAGTGAAAGTTCTTAAATAACTCAATAAGACCCTTTATGGACTTTGTCCCAGTTCCCTTTCTGATCGCACTCCTCTTATACTCCCCCAGCTCCCTCTGCTGCAGTTGCATGAGCCTCCTTGTTCTTGAACATGTCAGTCGTGATCCTGCACAGTGTCCTTTGCATTGTTTGGAATTTGCCTGGGATGCTCACTCCTTTCTCCACTCTGTCACTTCTGTCGAATCTTTACCTTCTTACTGTTATCTTCCTTGGCTACTCTGTCTAAAATTTCATCCCATTAATTTCTGACCTTTTTCCTACCTGATGTTTGTCCTTAGCACTAATCAGTATCTAACAGTCCATGTCTTCTACTTAATTACCTTGTCTCTTTCATTTAGGCACCATATCTGAAATAGTGCCTGTCACACAGTGGGTGGTCAATAATTATCTGCAGAGTAGATGCATGAATGAATGGCTGAGGAAGAGATGTTGAAGACTATTAACAGCATAAATGGTTAGCCCACCAAAACAGTAGATTCACTTCACAATGGACCACGCAGTCCTGGTCTCAGTGTGCATCAGGCCATAGTAGATCACTTATGAGAACTATGATAGATATATACATATATGGCTAGACACATCCTGCATTTATCTTTTTCCTTTTCTTTCCCATTATTGGTATTTCTCAGTGATATTTGATAGAGATAACTTTCTTCTTTGATCAGTTTTTGTTTGCATTTATTTATTTAGTGCAGCAAGTAGGCACTGTTCTCTCCTTTACTGTTGATGATAAAGGAGCAGTGGAGGGGGATATGAACAGATGTAAATAGAAGGAGTAAATTTAGTACAATGTTTGCAATTTATAAAGGATTTAGGTTTGATATTCTTTGTAAGGCTTATCTACCTAGTCTGTGGTCCTTCTATAAACAGGAAATAGTCATATTATTACAATAGCTGTTCTGTTCTTACAACTCTCAAAATAATTTTCCAACATTCTCCATTGGTAACATAAGCCAACCTTATGGACAATGTTAAAGTCTGATGAAATAGTTTTAAAAATGGACCATTTTTCTTAATTTCCATTTATTATTGTTCTTTTCCTGTGGTAGATTTTGTTCTCATAGCTAACAGAAAACTAAACAACCTTGTACACCACGTAATTACAATCATTTGTTACAGCTAACTGACCACTTCCCAGTGTGGATTAGTTTGGAATTTCCATTTATTATTGTTCTTTTCCTGTGGTAGATTTTGTTCTCATAGCTAACAGAAAACCAAACAACCTTGTACACCACGTAATTACAATCATTTGTTACAGCTAACTGACCACTTCCCAGTGTGGATTAGTTTGAGGGTTGGATGTGGCATGTTAATCTGCAGCAGCCTTTCCAAGGATGTTGAATTATGAGCTTTGCAGTCCTCTTTTGATGCCTAATTCCATCCAGCCTCACAATTTGCCAAGTTGCATTCTTTTGTTTTTCTAGCAAGGGGGTAATCTGCTGGTTCTTCTCCCCAACTCTGAACCCCTGTGCTTTTAAGATTATCCCTTGGTCTTTGTTTTACCAAAGTTTTACCATGTTGTACATAACGTGATTTTCTTTATATTTATACTAGTCGGGTTTGTTGGGTTTTTGACTTAGTTCTTTTGACAGTTTTGGAAAATTTTAAGCCAGTGTCTGTTCAAATATGATCACTGCCTTTTGTCTCTCTCCTACCATCCAGGACTCTAGTGGTATTTCTTATTGGAACATTTTACTGAGACCCATGTCTCCTACCATCTTTTGCATATTTTCGATCATTTTTGCTCTTTAAATAATTTCAGTATTTTCCACTGACCTATTTTAGGGTTCATTAATCCTATCTCTTCTATTGCATTTTTAATATCTACAATTGTATTTTTAGTTTTCAAGTTTCCATTTTATTCTTAATTTCTATATCTATCATCTATGTCTTAAAAATATTAATGAGTTCATATATGATACTTTCAGTAACTGGGTAATCTATAGGTCTGTTGATTTTTTTTCCCCTTTGGGTTCTGTTTCTTCAACTGTTTAGCCATTTTTAATCAAATAACTAACATTGTGTATGAAAAAATGTAGAGGTTCCAAATGGTACTGTTTTCCTCCAGAGAGTTCACTCTTCTCTGACAGAGAGATTGGGGGCTATATCTAACCAGCCTCCATCAAACTCTGGTTCTCCCTAATAAGGCATGATCCTTCGGGGATCCCAGTGGTGAGTCTGGAGTCTTTATTATGGTACCACTTCCTTGGCATCTCCTGAAGTCCAGTTTTTATTCCTTAGAAATCATGAGATAGTCAAAAGCTTCATTCTACATTACTGAAACTTTCTACTTCACTTCGTAGTCTTTTGCCCTTGAATAATTCAAGAATTTGGTTAATGTCTGATGTCAGAATCCATTAGTTTGGGGCTCACTTCCTTGTTATTCGCTTTTCTCCAAGATCTTGGACCTCAAGTCTTTGATGTTTGGAAGTCCTGTACTCCAACTTTTGTCTGTCCATCCCTTTAAGATTACCAGAAGATCTGTTGATTTTCTTGCATCCTAGCAGAGGCCTCTGAGTTCTCTGACTCTTAAGTTTCAGCTCAAATCTCAACATTAGCTTTCCTATTTGGATCCTACTCTCTCCAGTGCAGGTTTACACAATAGCTCTCTCATGCTTGCAAACAGACTTGTTTGTTTGTTTTCAGTAAGCAATCTGGTTTCAAGTTCTTAGCAGGAGCAATACTCAATACATTCAGAAATAGAATTCTGGAATTAAATTTTTATTCTAAATTGTATTTTGTAATTGCAATATTTCCCTTCTATAAGTCTAAAGCAGCATTATTCAATAGAAATAAATAAAAGCCATGAATGCAAAACACATATTGAATTTTCAATTTTCTAGTAGCAATATTAAAAAGTAAAGTGAAATTAATTTTATAATATGTTTTATTTAACTCAAGATATCTCAGATATTTTCATTCAACTAGTTATCAATATGAAAATTAATGGTAGCATTTAAAATCTTTTCTTTTAAACTAAGCCTTTTACATTTTGTTTGTTTGTTTTTGGCAGCTAGCTGGTATGGGGATCTGAACCCTTGACCTTGGTGATACAAGGTGGCGCCCCGCCAACTGAGCTAACCAGCCAGCCATAAACTAAGTCTTTGATATCTGGTGTCCAGTTAATACTTAGATAGATCTTAATTTGGACTAGCCAAATTTCAAGCTTTCAGTACACATGTGGTTAAGTGGCTATACATGTGTACATGCAGATCTAGATAGACAAGAATGAGTAGATTTAATCAAAATTGGAAAAAAAAGTAGTTTAATTATATTTTGAAGGAAACTTGTCACTTTTGGTGATCTAACAGGTCTCTTACAGAGCTGGAACCAAAGGAAAGTAGAACTTATTGGAAACCTCTATATAGAATAAAATGGCATGAAAAGTTTACATTAAAAAGCACAAATGAAAATCTCCAATTGTCAAATATTTCAATTTTTTTTTT
>NW_007734247.1:54965-56128 GCF_000696425.1 Galeopterus variegatus | reverse complement strand
TTTTTTTTTTCAGGAAAACACAGACCAATCCTTATTTTTAATGCTTTGATATCTACTTTACATTCTCATGAGTATTTGTAAAGGGCAGGCCATATGTGAAGGTGCAGTAGAAAGACAGTAGGGCTGTCTACTCTGTGATATGAAATCATACCTCTGGGCTTGAAATACCTTCCCAACTCAGAGTTGGTGCCATATCTGCGACAAATGGCACAGCTCTTAATTGCACAATTAGAGAAAGAAAAAAAAAACCTCAAAAGTTAAATAGCACTGAGAGAGGTAACACATTGACTTAAGAATGAAATCTTTCTTCACCTTTCTTCCTTACAGGTGTTGATGGTGATAATAGGGTGACCAAGTATGTAAGCAATGGAGAATGGAAGATAAGAGAGAGACTGGGAGGGTGATGACAAATTGTCACAGAATACTTGCTATGTTTATTGGGTGCCTGTTATGCCTCAGACATTGCTCTAAGATTTAACATCAATTAAATATTACAGTTGTATAAAATCTCTAATACAAGTGTTATAATTATTCTCAACCATATTCTGCAGATGAGAAAATCAAGGCACTGAAAGGATTTTGCTTACAGTTCCAAAGCAAATAAATGATGAAACTGGAACATTGACTGAGATCGATTCATTCCAAAGTCTTAAAACTGAACTACTACTCTCTAATGTCTCCTGCATATAACATACAATTTTGTCTTGATCTAGACCTTCTGTTAAAAACTGTGGCTTTTAATATTCTATGTAATTCATTGCATGGAGTTGTCAGAATGAATTTAGATCACCTAGAAGTACCTACTAGGGATTTTTTTGAATCATTATATTTTATCTTTGTAATTTGAAGGAGTATTTGAATTGTAAAGATTAAGGGGGAAAAAAAAAGGACAAGGAATGTCAATTCCCTGGGTTTTGAGTAGATAACAGCAAAGATTTTCCTATAATTCAGGACTCTCTGACAGCTAAGTCAATACTAAAAATGTGAGGGTTAATATTCATTCCCTTGCCTGTTATACCCATCAGGGCATTATGTAGTGAATGATTCTACTTTCATATTGTAAAATATCCTGATATCAGACAGATTCAATTTTAGTCATCACTTCATTAAGAGGTATCTGCTCTGAAGATCACTGTAGACCAAACTGCATAGTGTTAGGAGTT
>NW_007734247.1:51487-54621 GCF_000696425.1 Galeopterus variegatus | reverse complement strand
ATCAGGGCATTATGTAGTGAATGATTCTACTTTCATATTGTAAAATATCCTGATATCAGACAAATTCAATTTTAGTCATCACTTCATTAAGAGGTATCTGCTCTGAAGATCACTGTAGACCAAACTGCATAGTGTTAGGAGTGAAGCACTTATTCGTTTGTACACCTTGGTCTTGTGTTTTACTTTAATGTACTATAAGTCACTTCAGCATTTGTGATGAGCACTTTCCACAACTAGATTACTTCAGTTTTCCACATTGTGCTATGTCCTGTATCTTCTAGATGTCTCATCTCCCCAGGTTACTGCTACACAGAATCACCTTCTAGTAAAGTTCCTTCTCAGTCTCTGATTTTCATGTGTACTTTTGTGCTTGCAAAAGGTGCCAGACTGACAGATGTATCTGACCTCTGTATAACAAGGGGATAGAAAACATAGGAAACCCTCTATGTGGTGACTGACAGCATGGCTGCTTCTGGTGAGCAAGGAGAGAGGTTCCCTCTGAAGCATCTGTTGCCAGTAGTATCTTGGTGAATGCCAGCTGTAAGTATGTGTCTGCTAGTCTCAAGCTCCAGGACTTATCCAGAAGAAGTAAATTGGTAAAGAGCTTCCCTGTGTTCCAGTCTAATTATCTTTATGTCCTCTTGCTTTACCAAAGCCACCTATTTCAGAACCACTGCCAATTCCACTGTAGGTCTGGCTGCTGGTGTTGTACACCTGTCTCTTCAGAAAAATAGATACCTTCTACAAGTATAATGTCAATTCTGAGTGTTGACTTTTAAACTGAAGAGATACAAAAACAAACAACCAAAAAAAAAAACAACCTACACTAATTATCATCAGTGAGCACTTTATGTTGCCTGTTTTGTAAACTGGAAAAAGCTATTAAATACCAAGAAGATTTGAGGTCAGCTTGTTTTTAAATGAAATGACAATAAAGAACTCAAACTATGAGTTGTGGGTTCACTGTAGCAAAGTAGTGGTTGAAAAATAATGTGGTACTGAGATATGTAACACAACGCAATCCCAGAGCTGAGAACTTGAAGCGCAGTGTAAAGACTCAGTTTTCTTTTCTATTTTTATTTAACTCTACAAATGCAATAGTAAAATGAAATTAAAAAGGGAAATATAAGGAAGATAGTAGTCACTTTGCTAAGTAGTCCCATAAAATATATTCTACGATGAACTAAACGTTTGTGTGTGCCATCTCATCTTTTTTACCCGACAAATTCACCTTTAGAAATCTATCCTACAGAACTATATGTGACATATAAGTATAGGTAAACAAATGTTTTTACTATAGCAGTATTTATAAATGTGGAACATTTATAAAGGGAACATTCTTGATAGTCTTCAATAGGGAAATTGCTGAACTAATTGCTAATATCCACTATAGAATATTTTTAGTTCTTTATATTGATATCTGATGATTTATAAGCATGTAAAATTTGTCAACTTAGAAAACAAAGTTGCAGGGAATCAAATACATGATACAATGACTTAAAAAAAATAATGCAAACCCTTCCATTCATATTCTTTTATGTGTGTAAATAATGTCCCTATTTGATATGAGCATGGAGAAAGTTATGAAAAGATTTAATCCATGGTAAGGAGAAAGGCCATGCAAGGAGGGAAATGAAGAGGACTTGGAGAAAATTATTAAAAAGATGCTTAAAGTCAAGTCCACAGGAAGGCCACCTGCATGCTGGTAGTATAGAATCATTTAAATTTCCTCTATTGCCTGTCACAATTTCCTAATTTTTTGATACAAGAATAATTCCTTTGATTTCATAAGTCTATACATGCAAATTTATCTATGAATAATGTAATTAAGAGTGATTTATTTTTATCACATTGATTTGTCATGTGAGGTAAATGAACTGGGAATGTCTTCAACACAAGGTGTTCCTGGTGGGAAAGTCTTAGAAATACAGACAGCTGCAGCTGATTCAGGCATTTAAAACTCAACTGAGAACATCCAGAGTAAGATGGATATTCAGTTTGTGTACTTTTCTAGAAGTGAGAAAAATTTTCCTAGCACGTGGTTCCATCAACTCTTTGGCCTGGTTTGTATCACACCCTGTCCTACACTAACATTGTCAAGTGGAATGGAATTGTCTTGATTGGCCTAGGCTAATCTACATTCTACACCTTCATTTGGGGAGGGACCCATGAAACAGATGGCTGCCCAATATCTGAACAAAATCAGAGTGCTTTAATAAGAAACCAGGCTGTAGTAACAAACAATGGCTATAGAGCAGGCAACCAACATTGCCCACAAAATCCCCATTTGATGTACTTCATTGAGGCTGGTTTTCTTAAATGACTGTCTTCCTACTAAATTGAAAGGCCTTTGATAACAGTACCTGGGTTTGTTTATATTATATTCATATATATCCCCTGTAGTTAGCACTTGAAGGATATAATGCAAATGAGCCTTGTTTTATATGATACTCACCAATTTTGCTATATGCCATTTTCCTCTAACTCCATTGTGAAGGAAGCTATCCTCAGGTGTTTGGCAGCTTTCTTGCCAGTGCATGCCCCGAAATGCAGAGAGGTAAATGCAGCATGGTTTTCATAGATTCTTTATGAGATTTTACATGGCTAGGCAATTGATTTGTTAGTTAAATACAGAGGGAAAGTTGACCATTGCTTGTTTTTAACTATAGAAATTTATGCTATAAAAAAGATTGTGAGTCACATGGATGAATTTCTAGTATAGTGTTAAAAACAATTGTATCATACATAATAAAATATTATCTTTTGCAAAGCATTTTACATATATACAGTTTCTGATTTTGAAATTAAAGTCATGTTGCCAGCACTTACTTGCTCTAAGTGGCCTGGATGTTAGACTTGAGAAACAAATAACATGCTTTTTTTTTTCTTCTCTCTTGCACAAACTCACAGGGTCTATATTAATGACCCTTTGCCTTAAATTTTTCCCCCTTACTTGCTCTAAGTGGCCTGGATGTTAGACTTGAGAAACAAATAACATGCTTTTTTTTTTTCTTCTCTCTTGCACAAACTCACAGGGTCTATATTAATGACCCTTTGCCTTAAATTTTTCCCTGTAATTTCCTTCCCTTTTCTGAAGGACTAGAGAAACAAGATTTCATTAACAATTACTCTTT
>NW_007734247.1:49403-50732 GCF_000696425.1 Galeopterus variegatus | reverse complement strand
CTTACTTGCTCTAAGTGGCCTGGATGTTAGACTTGAGAAACAAATAACATGCTTTTTTTTTTTCTTCTCTCTTGCACAAACTCACAGGGTCTATATTAATGACCCTTTGCCTTAAATTTTTCCCTGTAATTTCCTTCCCTTTTCTGAAGGACTAGAGAAACAAGATTTCATTAACAATTACTCTTTTTTCCCCAAGGTTATATCTGAGCATTTAAATTACTGACCACACTCATTCTCATAATTTTCCAAGACCCTATAACTTTCATGGAGGGTTCGTATATTAGTTCCAACTTCTAATTTGAAAATGTTGGTTAGCTAATGAGTTTTAATAACAAAACAAATCCTAGATTAAGCTTTAGATAAATAGATTTAAGAGAAATCAAGTACTTATTGTGCGGAGCTTGTATCATATTTGCTTATGATATAAATTTCAAATCACTATTTATTGACTCAGGTTTTGCTAATCTTTATTTTGAAACTCAAATAATCAAAAATAAAAATAGCTGATAAAAGCTCATTTTACTTAAATAAAGTATGGTGGGAAGAAAATTGTTTTCAACATGTTTCTGAGAACAGAAGGCAAAATTGTAATTTTCCACGTAAATATTTATCAAACAAATTTTATCTAAAATATTAAAATATAATTAAAGTCAGTACTCAAATAGTTGAAATAAAATTGACATAGTTGTCAAACTTTCTGCTGATCTCTTTTCTGTGAAAAGCATGGCATACTTTGACTTTCCCTCTTTCTCTTTCTATTTACTCGTAATCTTGTTAATGGTAAACTTGAATACGGGCAACGGGGAAGCCCTTAGTTTTCTAGAAGATATGTTCTTAGGATGATCAAGGGTAGGATTAATCTTTTAAAATTCATCTGAATGTTAAACCATAAAAATCTGTACTATACTGCAACATAGACTAGCTATAGTCTTGTCAGAGGTACAATCTTGCATTCAGTGTTTCCCAACATAAAACAAAAGCTCAACTGGAAGAAATAATATTGATGTAAGATCATTTGAAAGAGATGTAGCGCATCTATTATTTTAGATAGGAAACAATACACACCTGAATTTAACCAGGCAATGCAAAAGCCTGCCAGCCCCCTTGTAGGAAGGCATTTACTGAATTGGGTCTTTGTAGGAAGCTATTGGGCTAAAGAGAAGACAAATATGACAAACAAATTTACAAAGTTATTTGTGCTGCTTTTTATGGGGGTGTGGTAAATGACACTGTTTATTGTATGATATTATACAAAGTTCGACTTCTATATATCTTTTTTTTTTTTTTTTTAAAGATGACCGGTAAGGGGATCTTAACCCTTGACTTGGT
>NW_007734247.1:45716-48599 GCF_000696425.1 Galeopterus variegatus | reverse complement strand
TTTTTTTTTTCTTTAAATTCACTTCATTTTGCTTTATCTTGTATATAATTTAAGTTTCTTTAAATCTGTTTTTGATCACGGCCCAAGATACATAGTTTAGGGTACAATGAGAGAGAGAGAGATAAAAAAAAGGGGGGGGGAGGGAAAAAAGGAAGGGAGAATGAGAGATTTCTGTTTTGTATTCCCTGTAACACGAGGCATACTGCCTTGCAACAGAGGGTATAGTAGAAATAGAATTGGTAGTTTTTCCTCCAGTTTACAATAAGCACATTTTTTTTCGTGTGAAAATTTAAGAAATTTCTGTCAGTTTGGTAAATGATGCTCAGATTAACTTTTGAGAAAGCTGTAGGATTGGATCAAAAGTGTATGAGTTTCAAAACTGGAAGAATTTAGCAATTGGTAAATAGGTTTTTATTATAGATTCTTAATAGGTAGTAAAATAGTTTATTTATGAGTCTGGCCAGCCTAACTTGAGATATTAAAATTGGGTATTTATGAGTCTGGCCAGGCTAACTTGAGGAATTAAAATTGGGTATTAATTAGACTAAAATTATGCACAAAAGCAAAATCTGTATTATTTTCAGTTACAGATTTTACCTTCTCATACTGTCTGTGATTTTGGTTATAACGAAAACTGAATGAAGGAGTTTATCATTGAAACCCATTCCCATATTGGAAAAAAAAACAGAACCCAAAACCCTTAAAGTAATTGTTGTAGTATATGGCCTTTTATCAAGATATAATAAACCAGCAACTTTATTACTGGTAATTATTAGCATGAACTTTACCGTCACCTAAGTTTGAAAAATGACTAATGGTTTTGTTGGTGTAGGATCAAAAATGTATTTTAAGCAGCGCATATCATTTTTTCAAAGACTGGAAAACCTTGGCCTGATTCCAGTGCCATGAAAAAAAAAATCAGCTTCAATGTTTAATGCTAAAGCATTCATGAGAGAGATGCAGTCATTCGAGAAAGCTGAGTTCTAAACAGAAGAAAATGAAAAACACAGCTTCTCAGACCACTCCCTCCTTCCACCTTCTCATATTGCAAATACAATATTTCCATGAGGAGAAGATCCATTTTCAAGTCAGAGCTGCTGCTAAAATAGCCTAACTGGAAGGAAAAAATGGTAAAACGGTAAAAAGAAATGCTGTGTAAATCATCCTTCAAAAGCTGTCCTGGGAGGAATGTGATATACCTCAGCATCTTAAGTGTTTAGCAAATAATTTCAGCTATTCATTCTAAATGTAGTTCTCCCTCCTTTACCTAATTACCAAAATATGTGCTGCAGTTTGCAGAACTTCGCCACTGTCATAACTTTTCTTGAAGTTCAGCCAACCAATGATAATAAAGCTGTCACGAGATTAAAGGGGGCTGCAAGTCATTGCTTCTGACATTTATATGTAACGTGGGAAATGCAAACAAGTATGTAGAGTTATTAGTAATATTATGGGCTTTGAATCCTTAAAATATTAGAGTGCTTAAGACATCTGCCTCAGCAAGGAGGGTGAGAATAAGGTAAATCTGAATTGAGCCCCCCTTTTTTCTGGATAGGGAAACCAAGCCTGAAAGAGCACAGGAGCAGTTTATCACATTTCCTTCGTGCNATAAAGCTGTCACGAGATTAAAGGGGGCTGCAAGTCATTGCTTCTGACATTTATATGTAACATGGGAAATGCAAACAAGTATGTAGAGTTATTAGTAATATTATGGGCTTTGAATCCTTAAAATAGAGTGCTTAAGACATCTGCCTCAGCAAGGAGGGTGAGAATAAGGTAAATCTGAATTGAGCCCCCCTTTTGTCTGGATAGGGAAACCAAGCCTGAAAGAGCACAGGAGCAGTTTATCACATTTCCTTCGTGCAGCATCAGTATGAAGCATATGCCTCAGATACCCATCCTCAGAAGGAAAGACCTTGGTTGTGGAGAGAAGAAAACTGTAAAACTTTGCATTACAACCCTTGGGCCCTTTCTTGGCCTTCCTTCCTGGCTTGGCCTCATGTCGTTGATTTCAGCGCCAGCTCTGGGCTTGGAGCAGCTTGATGCAGTGTAGGGAGAGCAGAAAACCTTTCCTCTGAGGTTTTGCTGCTATGCTGAAGTTTCCTTGGTTTCTTTTTAGTGAAGGATACAAAATTAGGAAAGAGAGTTTAGACAAAAAAAATACGATGTTGTTTTAAGAAGTATGGGGAAAACTCATGTTTTATCACTGAGTTTTATCCATTTTTAAAGTCTTTTTCTTCTCTCTCTTCTATCTTCTTCTTGGGTTTGAGATGTATCAGAAAGAGAACCATTGTAGGTCTTGATCATTTGTTCTTTCCTCCAATTATGCAAAAAGGCAATGTACTCATTATCTTTGGAGGTGATAGATTTCCCCAAATCCTAGGCTGATTTGGAGCTTTTCTTCATCGAACACAAACATTCTTTAATTATTTAAATTGTATTTTAGTGCTGATTTTCATCTCTGGAGATTAGTCTGTAAAAGAAGAAAATACCGGCTCTTTGTAGTTGATATGCTAATAATTTGAAATGAGGGCTTTTTCAGGAAAGTCTTGACTAACACTGCATACAGACCTTCCTGATTTGTTCATCTATCTCCTACTCTTGGAAACTGCAGTTTGCATGTGATTAGCGCAAGGATGATAAATTGCATAGGACAAGGTGCTAGAGATTTTAGGAGGAAATGGGATATGGGGAAAAGGGACTGGGATGCCTGAAGCAGTTGGTCTAGTTTCAATTCTGCTAATAACTATAATTGTCACTAAATGAGCAACCACTGTATGCCAGGCACTGTGTTAGGTACTTCCACCAATGGAATTGCATTTAATTAGCACTTAATTTTTATCTGCCACAATCTCATTTAAGAAAACAGTTTTTTTTTTTTTT
>NW_007734247.1:34163-45028 GCF_000696425.1 Galeopterus variegatus | reverse complement strand
TTTTTTTTTTTTTTCCTTCAAGTGATTAAACATTGCTTAGAGTGAGTTTTATTTTAAATCTAAGTTCAGGACAAACCATTTCCATTTAGGGTATTAAAACAAATCTGAGTAGTTGTTCATAATGTTTGTTTTATAACTACCTATTATGAAGATGAATTAACTAAAATGGATTTGAGTCTACTAGTAATCAAGGAGAAAGCTGCTTATTTGTAAAAGCCCAAGAACTGTTTTCTTAGTTAATAAATTATTCCTAGTCAACTACATGTTGTATCGTGTCATCAATATAAATTAGCAATGGTCTATGTGTCTAAGTCTAGAAGAAATCTGTGAGACTAAAATAAATCAAACTAACAGAAATGTAATAATTTTTGCAGTATATTAAACTTACCATTTAAGATGGTTATGTCATTATGACTGGCTTAGTATTTAAGACAAAAATTTGCAAGTGGTCAAATAAAATTGGTGGTGAGGAGATGACATACAGAAAATACCCACTGGGAAGGTCTCATTAGTAATGGGCTTATTAAATAGCCTCCTGCCATCCTTCCCCACAAAAATTTATCTGTTTCTCTGTCTATGGATGAAATGATTATGCCTGTTCATATTGTACCTTATTTGCATTTTAAATTATTCTACAGCTTTAAAATACTGATATTAAACCTGCAGTAGTGTTATTATATGAAGAAGCTACTGTCAAATGCAAAATATCAGAAAAATTAAATTGTAAATTTGCATTCAAAATCTGCTGTATTAAATAGGAAGAAGATGGTTCAATAAGGCATATAAAGTAACTTAAAATTACCAGATGCTAATTTTTAAAAGTGGTGATAGCCAGTCGTGTTTTTGTGTCAATTTAAATAAATTAACAGGGTGCTAAGACATTCAAAACAACATCAAAATGTAAGGTTTCAAACTTCTTAAGCGAAAGGCTTGTGAGCCTTCGCTCTAGCAGCCATGACTTCGCTGACACGCTTGATGTGCATTTTCACATGACCTTTTCAGGGTTAGGACTAAGACTAAGAAGTTTTACCAATAAGGGAGAAGAAAGGAGTCAGGCAGAGGAGCAAAGCAGAAGTGTAAATAGTGTATGCGGGGTGGAATGAAGATATTTGAATCTGAATGGTGAGTTAATGATTCAATTAGTTTTTCACTTTGTTAAACTACATTAATCCTTCTTTATCAGGTCCCCATATTGAAGCCCTTTGAAAAGAAAAATGCAAAGGATCTTAGGAAGAAAAATCTAAGAGCCAGAGCCTTTTAAAATCATTAATGCTTCCCAAATACCTACTGGCTATTGGAAATGATGTGGATGCAGGGTAGATATTGTTTTAGAAGTCTCAAGACTTGAATAGGGATAGTTCCTATGGCCATACGGATGTGGTGAAGTGGTTCCTATCCAGAGTAGGCTTACAAAATGTGTGCTCTATTTTTAAACCATGGAAAGAGATGGCTATTTTAAGTTAAAAAACTGAGAGAGAAGGGATTTGAAATCAAGCCAAATCAGAACACTTCGAAAACAAATAACTAAATTGGAAACGTAAAAATTAGTGTTGAGAATTTTTTTTTTGACATTCTGTTCTCCTTTGAAATCTTCAACATCCTCTTTACATTTACAAAATAAACCCAGAGATTTAAAACCTTAAACTTAGATTATTATTGTCATTTTTGTTGTCCTTATAAACATTATCAAAACATTTTATTAAGTATTTACACAGACCCAATGCTAAAGAGGAACTAGTTAAAAGAGAGTTCCTTGTTCTGAATATTTATACTTTAACAGATGCTAAATTGATTCACTAAATATACTAAGGGCATGAAGAGAAGGGCATGAATGGAAAATTACTAAAGAAAATTGTTGACAGGATAGTAAAAACACAGCCAGGACAGTCTAAAGATAAAGGGTCAAATTTCCAGTTGGAATAAATAAAATTCTGAATACAAATCAAAACTCAAAGTCTGTTAACAAAGACATGGTAATGGTCTGTTGGAATCTGCTTTACCTTGGTTACTTTTAAATTAGACTATAATTGCCTCTATGTTTATGTGAAAATGTGTGTATTAGACAAACTTTTTTTCTTAGTATGTTAAGCATTTTTCAGTAAAATACTATTACTATCACTTATTTCCTAAGTGATTATTGCAGTTAACTGCTCTACAGGTCAGCCCAGTCCAGATCTAAATTATCGTAAAGTTGGACAATGACTGCTTTTAATAACATGGAGCTAGCAAATGAATTTAGTGGATCAATGTAACGAAGAAGAAGAAAATCATGGAAGCAGCATGTTTTGAAGAATAAAAAAAGAACAATTTTATTCTTGCTAAAGAATTTTTATTTTTTTAAAATTTACTAGCTAGAAAACCAGAGGATCTTTTGAATGGAGTGATTTTAACAGTGCTTTTCAGTATACAAAGTAATTTTCACACCCAATATCTGATTTGAGCTAGAAAGTATATTGAAGATATGAAATGATACTTCATAGGTTCAAAGGTAGAGTCAGGGAGGAAGATCAGACACACCAACCAAGAAACTGAATGAAAGAAGAAACAATTTAGGTGAATTTGGGTCCACAGGTGATTCATAACTGATGCAAGTGAAAGAGATGATGCCTCTGATTTTAGAAAACTGGGAGATATGATTAAGAGCATGGACTCCTAAAGGTGACTGCTTGGGTGACTTTGAACAAGTCATTTAAACCTTCTGGAACTCAGTTTCCACATCAGTAATATGAAGATAACTATAACTCTACCTCTTAGACTTGTTCTGAGTATAAAAAGATTATGTATGTGAAGTTTTAAGTCAATGCCTGCACTTACCAAGTGCTTGGCAAATGTCAGCTATTACTATTATCTAGATTTTTCTTGGACTAAGTAAACCATAGAAATTTCTCATTTTAGGGTTGAAAATTATGCTTCCTTATGACATATATTAGAAGAGTGGGAATGAGTTATCTGAGGGAATTTGGTGGAAAGTTCTGGGAATCTTTTTCAAATAAATAGGGATAGAGGGCATAAGCTCTCGAGTTAGATATTAAAAAATAAAGCCTGTTACTTCATTTTTTGTTTTAGGAAATGAATTACTCTACTCCTCTAAAAAACTCTTTTCACATCATGGTTTTTATTATTTAAATTTTCTTTAAAATTTCTCTTTTATTATACAAGAAAATGGATAAATGAGTGATTTTAGAAGTCTGGATCTGTGCAAAACTCTAATCCAGACAAAAGCCTTTTTTATTTAACAATTAAGTGTTGGAAGAGAAGGTTAATCTAAAGCTCAGTTAATGCATGTGCCTTTTTGAAAAACTTCTTAACATGTCATTATATCCCCACTGATTGTAATTGCCAAGTTAACTATGTGTTACAATCATTTTTTTTCCCTACTGATCATATATTTCCTGTATCATCCACTTTACAAAATTGACTAAAAATCTATGCTTTCCCCCTTTCTTCTGGCTCGAATGTGGGTTATTGCACTCCATTTTGCCTCATAACAGCATTTTAGGGATCAAGCTACTTTTNATGTCATTATATCCCCACTGATTGTAATTGCCAAGTTAACTATGTGTTACAATCATTTTTTTCCCTACTGATCATATATTTCCTGTATCATCCACTTTACAAAACTGACTAAAAATCTATGCTTTCCCCCTTTCTTCTGGCTCAAATGTGGGTTATTGCACTCCATTTTGCCTCATAACAGCATTTTAGGGATCAAGCTACTTTTCTTTCTGATCCCAAAACCTAGCGTAAGATGAGTAAGTAACATGTCTTTGATCCCTATAGAGCAATTAGGCTTAGAAACATTGGATCCTGTTATTCTATCAATGTGGAGTGTGGAGCATAGTTTATAACACATGGTTCCAACAAATCTTAGCAAAGTATTCCCCAGAAACTCCAGTGCCAAACATTTACAACTTTCACCAAATTAATAATCCTTAACTTCTTTGAGAAAACAATTAGAAATGTGGAACTGATTAACTTGCAATAGGCTTTTATCAAAGGTGCTCTAACAAAGGCCGAATAATTCTCTTGGATGAAAAATTGAAAAAAGAAAAAGGACACTGGAAGCAAAGGGCACAAAATTCTATAATTCTAAGTGTTCTTTAAAACACTGTAATACTTTCTCAAAAGTTAACTTTTAGCTAAGGCTGCCATTTGCTGAACATTAAAACTGAAGAGTTTCACAGACAATGTGAAAGTTGAATTTTTTTTTTTCTTTTTGGCCCAAGGCAAATAGTTTACATCCCTGGCTAAAATATTCCAGATTCTCAAAAGTTAACTTTTAGCTAAGGCTGCCATTTGCTGAACATTAAAACTGAAGAGTTTCACAGACAATGTGAAAGTTGAATTTTTTTTTTTTCTTTTTGGCCCAAGGCAAATAGTTTACATCCCTGGCTAAAATATTCCAGATTAAAACAGTTAAAAAAGAAAACATAAAGCCCATCCTTCTCTTTCAAAAGGAAGAACCACATTCTTTCATTACTGCAGAGTGATCCTCTCAGAATTAAGGGAAGAGGGCCAAGAGAATGTAAAAACAGTTAATTTCAGATGGGACCTCAGGAATTTTCCTATCTTCAGACCCTTGCAATCATGGTTACAGTTCCAAATATTAAAAGAGCATCAGTCACGCCTATAAACAGCAGTACCCTTTCAGTCTAACCCTGGAATCATCATATATGTTAAAATATTCCACTTTAAAAAAACTCTGTCAAACCTTTCCTTTCCAGTCCTCTCAGTTGTTTCCTGGAAGGAGGCTTTGGCTTTGCTGACAAGGTCACTGCCCCGCTTTAGTGATTAACAGGTGGGAATCTGTACTGGTGACTTTTCATAGCAAAAATGAAACTTGCTTGTATTTCAGGAATGCCTCTTCAGCATTTCCTTATATCCATGCCTGTTTATAACTTCTATGTGTTCAGTTAGTTGATTACATATGTTCAAGTCTTATCTTTCCAGTGTGGACATTGATAATTAATTCTCCCTATGGATAATCCTTTAGAGGAAGACATTGATGAGGAACAGCAGGCAGCCCTTCTACAGATTGAGTTTACGCCCTATTTCTTTTAAACATGTTGTCTTCACAAATAATATTTTCTGGCATTAACCTATTCTACACCCTATTGAATGTCTGGCTAAATTCATTTTTTCCTAGTGTTAAAAACTTGCATTGGCTTCTCAGTTATCTCTTGGCAATGAATATTTCAGACCAAGGCATAGTGGCTCACTTATCTCTGTACATTACAGCCCCACATATTGGAGCAACGTGGGCATGTTTGCATTAGTTTGAAAACCTGAAGAGGAGGTAAAAGGAGAGGTGAGTAAAACAAAATGCATTTTAAAGGAGTTCTTGAATTCCACTTGGTAAGCATTTTATTTCTTATTAATTTTGAACCTGAAAGCACATGTTCCTCCTTACCACCAGATAAGACTGACCCCAAAAGGGTAGTCGTCATCAATGACTGCACTTTCTAAAAATTCAAAGGTCATGTAGAGTTAAAGATCCATCACAATTCTTGAACAAGAGTGGAAAGGTGGACAGGAAGGGAGAAGGAGGGGGTCACTCATGCATACAAAGCACTTTGAAGATGAAAAGCTCTAATGAGTGTTAATAATGAGGATGATAATGATAATAACACACTCTTCGACTTTTAGTTAGCTACCTCTTCCACATTTTTGTGTTGAAGGATAAAGTGGTCCAGATTTTTTAAAAAGTGGCATATTGACTGAAGAAGAAAAATTATATGTGCATAAATCATTAGTAGGTACTCGAGCCAAAGTCTCAAGGACCCTTAATGTTCAGCTTCAAAGAGGTGAGATAAGCACGGGGCACCGGGTAAAAGGTAAGTGCATCAGCAAAACTCCTACCTGCCCCATCAAAGCAGGAAGGAAGGAGGGAAACATTCATGTTTTGCCTAGAAATATTTCATTATTGCTATGGCAGAACATATATTTCTTTTTACAAATGAGCCCCTCATAATTTCTAATTAAAAAGAGAGATGGCATATGTTTTTTTATCCTTTATTAATTTTAGCCATTTATATAACCATCAAGCGTATCATTATCCTCCAGGATTATTACTAACCTATCACGGGTAGAATCCTGTCCATTGTAAAACTGCTGCAGGATTTAAACATTAATTAAATGTACTAAAACAAAGACCTATTATCATTAAGTTCAAATATGGCAAGTTAAAAGTAATAGTTCATAAACTCTCATAGCAAAAGTTTTAAAATTTTCATTTTAAGTTGGTTGTTAAGGTCAATAACTTAAAACTTAACATGTTTTTAAATTCACCATTCTGGTATTGAAATGTAATAAATAAAAATTTTCATGATAGATAATAAAGTTATTAATTAATTTTCCTTCTGAATTAAATGTTTTCGATATGTATGTGGCCCCATTGGCCAATTTACAATTAAAATGATTTCTATGTCTATTTTTAAAAATATATACATTGTAAGGAAAGAAAAAGGAATTATTCTTCTCTGGTCCTAATAATTTCTTCCATGAAGAGAGTCCTTCATTAGTGGAACACTCATGTTGTCTCATCTCCTCCTCACTTACCTGCAAGAAGTAGGCAAAGTACTTTGGGACTCAGTGAACTGGGATGATCTGCACTGGTCACAGCAAAAGAGCTAATATCCAAGATGAGGATTTTATCGTACAGATTTATATGGCTTGATCTTGAACTTCAGGGATGCTGACCTCCTAACATCAGGATCTTGAACTTAATGGATGTTCAGTTTCTTCAGGAACATTTTCAGACCCTGACATGCTGCAGAGGCTCCAATAAAATGTGGAGGAAAGGATTTCATAGAAAAAAGCATTTTTCTTTAAACAGGTCTTTTAGGCATTGATGGGTGTTACAGAATCTATTGACTTTAAACTGCAAAGATGCTATTTTGGGCTGAATGTTTATGTCCCCCAAAACTCATATGTTGAAGCCCTAACCCCTAACGTGATGGTATTTGGAGGTAGGACCTTTCAGGAGTAATTAGATTTAGATGATGTCATGAAGATGGGGCCTCCATAATGGCATTATTATCTCTCTCTCTCTGCCATGCAAGGACACTGTGAGAAGGCAGCTTTCTGCATACCAAGGAAAGAGCCCTCACCAGGAACTGAATCTGCTGGCAACTTGATCTTGGACTTAGTTCCAGAACGGTGAGAAATGCATATCTATGGTGTACCAGCATATGGTATTTTCTTATAACAGACCAAGCAGACTAATACAGATGCTGAGTTCCATGTTTGATACAGAACACAGATGAGGTTCTATAATTAAATTGTTGCTGGAAGGCATAGGTAAGCAGTACAAAGAGGGAACAGAAATCAAGGGCTTCTTAATATACTGTTGGAGAAAGAAAGGCACCTCAAAAATGTCCTTTCACCATTGTAAATTTATAAATATCACAAAATATCATTAATATCTCAAATAACTCTCTCAGAGATAGAAGACATATGCTCAGGCAGAATTTTATCCAGACAGGGTAACAATTATAGTACAAAAATTAGCGTTGTGCTCAGGGATTTCTCCCAGTTAAATAAATTCAAAGGCAATTAGCATAGACTGATGAGCATCCATGTGAGGCTATGACCAGGAAGAATGTGTTATATTTCACTCAAAGACTCAGGTCTTTGCTTCATCTTTGGGAACATATGTACTGTCTTTTAGAAATGACTGCATTTTGGATAATCACTGTGGAGGCTGCGGAATGGCTTGCTTTGAGACCAGTGCTACAATTATCTTGCAAATCCCATTAACTTATCGTAGTGTAGTCTCTGAAATGTGTCGCGTATTAGAGATTTGCCACTGAGCTCATTCAACTTCTGAAGACTGTAAGGAAGCACATATATTCTCATGGAAGATGGTGCTGTTGGTTAAACGAACTTCAACTACACTTAGGCCTCAAGAACCCCTATGACTGAAAATGAGATAGGATAGAATAAAATGGGGCAGGGAGGGGGCATGTAATATATTGGACTTACAGCTCACAAGAGAAAACTATTTCATCACGTATCTTAGTTCCTTTTGGTCTTTGAACTTGGTCTTACAAGCAGTTTTTAAAATCGATCTCGCTGGAAATGTGGTAAAGAAAGGAGTTTTTTTCAATTGTGAGCATTTTTCTGTTTCTGACATCATATTATTACACTGTATTTGTTTGTATAATTATTGGAATATATCTATGATGTTATTAGATGTATATTGCTTATCTCTGGTGAAATATAATGGGAAATGTGGATAAACATAATTTGGGATAGAAAATAGAGCAATATACTTCAGCCTTGGGTACAGAACAGTCTTGCAGTTGATCTAATGTGGTATTTAAAACAATCTAAAGCACTTTGGAGGCCCAAAATTTCTATTTTCCATTATATGTTTTCCAAGAGAGCACCCAGAAGACTAGTGGTTGGCACTAGGAGCATGGACCCAGGAAAGCGAGAGGAGTGGTCCCATTAACCTGTTCTCTGTCCCATCCCCAAGGGCAATAAGCACTCTCTGGGAGATAATAGGCTAAATTAGATAATAACCTGATCAATAGGTAACATCTAGAGAAAGAAATATTAGCATAATAAGACTGGTCTGCAGAACACATGCTGGGCTTTAGGACCCACTCAGGGCCCTCAGTGGGCAGTAGGCTCCATGCTCACCAAGCTGCTGCCTGTGGTTGGGGGAAAAGGTGGTGTGCAGGACCAGGGGAAGCAAGACTAATTCTGATGTTCAGTACTGGGAGGTTCAACAGCACTGCATACGTAAGCTGTGTTCTCTAATCTCAGCTCTGCTAGTAATGGAAAATTTTTTTCTATCTTCCTTATTTTCACGCTCTATTGCTTGATTGGCTTCCAGTCCAGGTGGGAAATGGGAGTATTATAACTGAGGCCCCCAAACCTCCAACATTATATGTGTCATATTGAAGATGTTACCAACCTTGCACTTATATTCAGTACAAAGCCAAAGAAGAAAGCCTATTTCTTGAATTTGACATTAATAAATAGTTTCTCCTGCCAAATCTATGAAGTGAATCAGTGCCAAGCTTAGAAATATATCTATATGAAGAGACAGAGACTACGTAGTAATTGGTAATAAAATGGCAAAATTATTGGCATTAGGACAAGCTGAATGTCCTCCTCTGATCATATTTCATTTAATAGCTTTTTTTCCAATACCTGAAAAAGAGGTATTATGAAGTTGATTACCTAGGTTTAGTTTTATAAAGTAAAACTGAAAACCAGCAAACTTATAAGAATATTCTACCACCACTACCACCCCCCATCCCATCTCCTCCTTCCCCCTTTTATCTATCCTACATCCCCTCCCTCATGATATTAACTAACTGGTGTTCATCCAGTACTGACTATGATCAGGACAACATGCTAAATTCCATAGACACATTATTTTAGTATCACAATTCTTCACATAGACACTATTCATTTTTCAGATAAGGCACCTGAGGCTTAGAAAGGTTAAATAAATAGTCTGTGGCCACAAATGTGGTAATTGGCAGAGTCAGGATTCAAATTCAGGTTTGTCTGAGTTCAAAGCCCAGACACTGACCCCCCAATCCATGCTGAATTTTGTATTATATTGCCAATGAAATTAATGTGCCGTGATTGCAGCTGGAATTTCTTGCACACCTGTGATGTTATTTTGTTAATTTTTTTTTTCTCATCTTCATAATGTAAGTTACCGCAGAGGGAAGTCAGCCTATGTTTTGTTTTATTTTTTGGCATAGATATACACATAATCTCAAGTCCTATTTCTTCTTGTCTCATGAAGGTTGAAGATTTCATGAATGTGTTTTTTTAAAGCCAGGGGAAAACACAGAGTGACAGTCTTTGAGAGTTTATACATTCCCTGTCTCTTTTCTAGAATAAATCAAAGACAATTGTTTGAGTAGTGTGATACAAGATCTGTTCACAAGGACATAACTGCGTGAAATGATTATATGAGGACATCTCTTGAAAAATTAGTAATAATTATGCAAAACAAACTTTTCTAAGATTGCTAAAAAGGAAATAGAATAAAATCAGGCAAAACCAGCATGACATAGGCAATTTGGGATTTCTCCCATTTGTTCCATAACCAAATTTAACAGAAGACTAGGGGTTACATTACAAATTTAACTTTACATGTTTCATTCTTTCTTGAAAATGCATTTGCCTATCATATGCAGACTAATTGTTGCATGAAAAATGCAGTTTCTAATGTATAACGGAATACCACTGAATGCTTTATGCTCTTAAAAATATTCTCTTTTAATGGTACGATCCAACATACATAATTTAAGGCCAATGCCTATGGTAAGTATGTACAGTTAATTTTGACTTAAGTCTAACACCTCGTAGAGGACATGCAATGTTTTGATTTCAAATCAAAGACAATCAAAAAAAGTTGATCTTATCTGTTATGATGCATTGTGACACATATTTCATTTTGTGTATCTGGGGGATGTGGATCTAGCTATTTATTACCCACATTGTCTAGCATAAATCAGAAATCAGGTGCCTTTAAATATCACCAGCAATGCTTTTGAGGTAAGCATTATTACCCTAACTTATAGAAAATAAAACCTCCAACTCAGAGAGGTTACATAAAATGAGCAATGTCACACAGCCAGGTAGCATCCAGTATGACCTAAGGAGTTCAAACCTGGCATCATAGTCTATACTTTTATTCACAAGGCTATTTTATCTTCCAATATGCTAAGGGTTGGATTTTATTAAAATTTTTTTTGGTGGTGTACAGTTTTTACATCTTTTATTTTTTTTTTTTATTGCAGAATTTCAATTCTTATGAGGTTTTTCCTTCAAGTGCAATTTCTTTTTCAGCCTTTTAATCTTTCAGTTCTATCCCCAGACTCCTTGTAACT
>NW_007734247.1:31664-33813 GCF_000696425.1 Galeopterus variegatus | reverse complement strand
AAGTGCAATTTCTTTTTCAGCCTTTTAATCTTTCAGTTCTATCCCCAGACTCCTTGTAACTACTGAACTGGATTAAGGACTTGAATCTAGATGAGATTAAAGATTAAGAAGCTTGAGGATAACAAGATAAACATTTAATAAGTTTTGTCTTCAGAGTGGAAATATGTAAAGCTTAAGCATGCAGAGAAATGGGCAAGAACAATATGGCAACAGCTTTAGGCCTTTTATGAGTGTAGAGCTATTTCAGTATCATAATAATTAAGTCATTTTCTCAGGCTGCTATTTAGTCTCTTAGAGTTCGATAAATTTCAATGCACCCCAAGGGGCAGTGAACTGATAATCCTCCAGATAAAGGAATGAAGGACCCTTAGAAATAATTTTCTACTGTCTAAATCCTGTAGGACTGTACTGTAGGGTTGAAAACATTTATCTTATCAGTGAGTTTTCCTTTCCCTTCTTTTAAATGCTCTCTACTTAAAGGAAAAATACACANTATATATATACAAATATATATATTAAATTGTCTGGATCTGTCCTCTGAATGTCTTGAATTTCCTCACAGTTTTTCAACCCTTGATAAGTTGTGGAGGATTAACTTTTACCTCACTTTTTGCTCTTTCCTTGTGCCCATTCTATTTTTAAAATCTTTCTCTTCCTTATTTTGCTAAATAAACAATTTACTTTTCATTATTACAAATTACTTTTTACAGTGTATCTATCTTGTTTTATGAATGNTGATTAGATTATCTGGAATTTTAATTCCAATTTATTCTTAGAGGTTTAATGAACAAAATTTTTACTTAATGATGTGTTAATATATTTTTGTTGTTTCTATTTTGTTAAATTTTCTCACCATTGTTTCTTGTAAATTATGCCTTCCTTTTCTTTGAATTTGTATTTTAATTTTAATTTGTTTTGTTAGTCTTTCAGAATGGTGTATTTTTTTAAAAAATTCTTTTGTTTCAGAAAATGTCTACAATTTATATTTATACTTGAATACTAATTTCACTTTATATGGGATTAGGGATTCAAAATCATTTTCACCAGTAGCCATTTTTCCTTTGTTTTGTAGCCACCAAAGAGAAACCTAATATTAGTCTGATTATTAACCTTTTGTAGATAGCATTTAAAAATTTTTGTCTCTATGCTAATTTTCTAGTACATTATTTTTAATATTGACTTTTTTAAAAATCCCAATTTTATTTAGCATAGAAATTGGAGGGCTCATGTGATCTTCGATATCTCTTCAATTCTAGATATTTTTGACAATATTTCTTTATTTCCTCTATGAATTCATTTTTCACTTTCCTTCCTGTTTTTTCTATGCTCTCCTTCTGGAAAATTTATTATATATATATTTATGTGTGTGTGTGTGTGTGTATATATATATACAAATATATATATTAAATTGTCTGGATCTGTCCTCTGAATGTCTTGAATTTNTTATCAGTGAGTTTTCCTTTCCCTTCTTTTAAATGCTCTCTACTTAAAGGAAAAATACACAGATTCAATTATAGAGTCAGTGGGAATTGTATCCCCCAATTCATCTGTTTTTCAAATGTACTGAAATAAAAGTATCTGTAATAGTCACAAAATTAAAAAGAAAAAAAAATCTCCAATTTTGCTCCTGTTCTCTTTTTTAATGTTGTTTATACCTATTCATTTTTTAATTATCTGCTCAGAAGTGCAAAAAGAAAAAAAGTCAGCATTTTGTTGTTTTCTTTTTTATTAATTTTTATTTTTAATTAATTTAATCTAATTAACTTGAGGCTTTTTCTTCTAGTTTCTTGGATTATATATTTTTTCATCTTTCTTGTTTTATAATATGAATGTAATATGTCACTTCCCTGTTGTTTCATAAAATTGACTAAATTCTGTGATTAGATTATCTGGAATTTTAATTCCAATTTATTCTTAGAGGTTTAATGAACAAAATTTATACTTAATGATGTGTTAATATATTTTTGTTGTTTTTATTTTGTTAAATTTTCTCATCATTGTTTCTTGTAAATTATGCCTTCCTTTTCTTTGAATTTGTACTTTAATTTTAATTTGTTTTGTTAGTCTTTCAGAATGGTGTATTTTTTAAAAAAATTCTTTTGTTTCAGAAAATGTCTACAATTTATATTTATACTTGAATACTAATTTC
>NW_007734247.1:12263-30169 GCF_000696425.1 Galeopterus variegatus | reverse complement strand
CATAATTTAAGATTTAGTCTTGTAATCAAGTGTTAAAGCAGGATTTATTCCACAGTATAGTAGGTACACAATCTCCAGTCTTTAGAATTAAAAAGAACTAAATTTGAATCCTAAATCTTAACTCTTTCTATATGTCTAGATAAATTTGAGCACATTACTTAACTTTTCTGGGTCTGTTTCTTTACCTATAAAATATAGTTATAATAGTAATTAGTCAATATTTTGTTTAAATATGAAAACGTATGACAAATGTTACAGACAGAAAAATGCACAGAGCATATTTGGTACTCATTGGATGTTAGTCACCTTTTTAGTGTACGTTCATACAGATGAAAATAACATTATCTAGTATCAGAAAAGAGGGTCTTGCTCAGATTGGTGAATAAGAACAGCTTTCCCGTTAAGAATTTAAGATTTTTATTAAACCTCTAGATAGGTCTATTGTTATATGGGGAAAGTGTTTCTTTCTTTAATATTTATGACTGAATCATTGAACCAAGGATAGCTACATAGTACCCATCGAAACCTTAATGTCAGTTGACAAAAGCTAGTTTCTAGATAGTAGAGCCATTAAGCTAACATTTAGTAAATAACTGTTATTTTCCAGGCACTGCTTTAGGTTCTGGAAGGATAGAATATTATTAAATGTGTATTCTCATTGGTGTTACTTAATATATTGTCTGTAAAAGATACACAGTAGATTCCATTTCTAAGTTTCACATTATTCCCATAAACAGTACGTGATCAGCAATCCAGTGTCATTTGAGAGATACTGGAAATGCCTCTCTTTCTTGAAATAACATTGCATATTAAATGTAGATAACTATTGTGTTAATCCTCGCCACTGCATCCTCACAATGTTCTTTATAAAATGTAAATATTCAATAAAAAGCTGAGAAATTTAGTAATCATGGGTTAATGTTAATTAATTTCTCATTTAATTATCTTTCTTTAGTCAGTAGAGACCAAAGCCTGAAGGCATTGAAGTTTTGGGACTGAGAAATTTAGTAATCATGGGTTAATGTTAATTAATTTCTCATTTAATTATCTTTCTTTATGTCAGTAGAGACCAAAGCCTGAAGGCATTGAAGTTTTGGGGAAAAAAGAGCTGAAAATCTGGAGCGAAATCAGCAAAGATATAGCATGGACCCATGAAGGTTGCAAGGATTGTATTAAATAAATAATTTGCCTTATTCACAATTTTACTATTGAACTCTTTTAGATACTGAGTCCATTCATGACCCATACAGAAGCCTCTGTCCAAACCTAGGCTTCCTCTCCATACTACTGCCTGGCTGCCCAGGGGTTAGGATGTCTCCACCTGATATTTGACATTTTATCCCCTTTCAAATCATGTGGGTGTATTCACCCCTTTATAATTTGCCAAAACAAAGTAACAATCCCCTTCTAAACAAGAGATTTATTAGATCTATTGCCCTAAAACAAGAGCTTTATTAGACTTATTAGAAAGGATACCACATGGCAGAGATAAAATATGCAGTTAACTGCAGGCAAAGTGATTCCAGATGCTGTTCGATTGGCCATCTGGCCTCACTGAGGGGTCACTTACCGGTTTCTGCCCCTCAGTTTTCCTGGCTTTGCCACCACTACACAGAATTTCTAAGAAGGGCAGTCAAAGGGCTCAGTGAACAGGTGACATCCAGCTCTAATTCATGATTCTGGCAAGTCCCAATGGGATCTATTCGGGGTCTCCAAATCGAAATTGTCCTTGCCCGCACTTTTCCCCACCCTTTCCCCACCACTGCTGCTTGCTTCTCCACGTATGCACTGCAGTCACTCTTCAAATCAGTAACGTGTGAGAATTGGGGCAAAAAATACCACACACACACACATGCACAAAACAAAAAACGCATTATTTTGTGGACTTTAGAAACATAAGGAGTCTGTTATCAGTTGCCTTCACCCAAGCAGCAGCGCAAAAAATACCACACACACACACATGCACAAAACAAAAAACGCATTATTTTGTGGACTTTAAAAACATAAGGAGTCTGTTATCAGTTGCCTTCACCCAAGCAGCAGCTTCTCAAATAAGCATGAAGATATAGGGAGGTACTAGGAAGCTGAGATTGCACAATTCATCCAGGGAACACAAGGTCCAGGAGAACAATAAATCACTGTTCCCATAATCTCTTCAGATTAAAACCAGGACATTTCTCTGTTTACAAAGGCAGACTTATTTGGTAAAGTGAAGGAGGATGTAGCATAATGAATGTTTTGAAGGAAAATGTCAGAGTGTGTATTTAACGGGTATTTAGAAGAGGCTTGTTGGACTAGTTTAGGTGTATGGTTCACCAGATCTCCTTGTTTAGAAGGAAGGGTGTGTCAAGGACTTTCTTTTCTAAAAAGGAGTGAGTTTAAGGACCTAGGGATATCTGTTATCATAAACTCTTTAGAAACTTTTCCTTTCGTATGGTTTATAGTTTGTGTTTGAATGTTCTAAAATATGCCATAGAAATCACAGATTTTATATAACTATTTATGGGAATTATAATGACTCACTTTTCTTGTTTGCATTAATTTACTTTTGTATAAAAATATTGTTCACTTGTGATGTTAATCACAACAGGCTAGGTTATGCTGAGTCACTGAAGTCTCACTGAATCAGCACGGCAGAGATAATGCAAACTCTGTCATGTATCAGGATAGCTTCTCAGGGTAGCTCCCAGGTGATGAATCAGGGATCCAGGTTACTTCCATCACTGGCTCCATGTCATGATCTCGACATGTGGATTCCAGGTGATCATAGCAGAAGAAAAGAATGAATAGGAAACTCACACCTTCTCTTAAATTTTTTGACTCATAAATGATAAGCATTATTGTTGTACAGAGAAAAGACCACAAAACTCCACCTAACTAAAAGGGGTGGGGAAATGTGGGGCAGCTTATACATACTTGGTGAATAGTAAGTGCCTCTTTACATTCTTTTGATCTGCATTATCTACCGTATCTTTAAGACATTATTTCATGTTAGCCTCTTCATTATTTATATATGAAAGGATAAGTGGTAAACTATCTCATCCTATTTGACGAAGCCAATCACCATCAGTAACAATTGGTAATGGGAAAATAATCTTTTTCACATGATTCTCTCTCTCCCTCTCCATATATATAAAATATGTACCTCCAAATTATAGTGATAAATGATCATGATAAAGGAAATCTTGAGATTTATTTTGAAGACTAGGCTTTAGGAAGATAGGCCCCAGGAAATGTTTTTATTCTTCTCTTAAGAAAAAAAAGTCAAACCAAATTTGTCCAGCTTTAAAATTCCCTCATTCACCAAAGTCTAAGCAACTTCCTTTTTACCCATCATTCTTTTCTTTTTTTAAAAAGTTTTTGAGGCAGGGAGGGGCAGCTGACCCATCAATCCATCATTTTTGGTGATTCAACATCCACATGGGTGATATCAGGGCTCCCCAGGTCCCTGCCTCCTCATTGCCAATGACTTCGCTCCAACCCTAATTATCAGCACATTTCCATGATCTCATTCAGTGGATTGTCAACACCAGAATCCATACTGTCTTAAAAACCATGAATTTAAATATTATTAGGGTATTTGTATAACATCCAAATTGTGAAGATATTGATAAGAGGACATGCTATTAATATCTTTACTAATCATATGCCTGAACAGAAGGCATAAATCAGGATTATCCTACGCAAGCAGGAATATCGTTCTTCTAAACAGATGTTTGACTCTCTAATAGTATCTTGCTCTCTCTTCAGTTCAGGTACTGATGGCTATATTCTTAGAACTCACCCTTGAGTCTTTTAGTCACTTTTTTGGACAGCTCTCTCTCTATTCTTTGACCTCCTTCTGCCTTTAATTCTCTCCTCACCACCCTTAGATTCCATGGTTCACTGTTATAATTATTCTATGTCCAATACACTCACCTCCCTTATCCTCTATGCCCTCTATTATATGTACTTGGAACATAAATCCCAGCTCTGTATCTTCTCAACATTTATCTTCTATGGGCACAGTTAGCACTACTACAGAAAATAACACATATGGACATTATTTAATGACCTGTAACTTCAAATGGGCCTGAACACTACTCAGCAGTTCCACTTTTCACTTCTCTTCTGAAAATCTAAATGACCACCATATCACTAAAAACCCAACTGACATTTTTTCTTGACCACCTTATTCATTTTCTCTTTTTCTCAAACCAACGGTGGACAACTCATTAGGGCCACTCCAGATTTAGAAGTCTCTGTGGAGATAGTAGAGGCATCCATTAAGACAATAACAGCCCAACTTCCCTCTCTGCCAATCTGGCACTCTCTTTACTTTTGTACAAATGTTGACTTTCTGGAGGCTAATCTCCATTCCAAAATCTGCTCCCCAGAGAACACGATCTGTGACACTGGTTTAACCTCATTTTTCAGGTCAGTTTAAATGTTACTTTTTCCCTATGAAAGTACCTTCTGATTGGTCCATTCTAATCTGGACTCCAGCCCCTCCCCACAGAAATGCTCCTACATGGTACCTTATCGTTTCCATTTATAGTTCTTTTAACACTTTGTTACTGTATTATTTGTTTTACTTGTTTACTGTCTATCTCTTTGTCTTTTGAGGCAAAGGGCAGGAAAAATGTTTGTTGTATACAAATATTTGTCCCCAGTGCCTAGGAAAGGGCTTAAATAATTAAAAGAGTAATCATCTTACTATTATTGTTGGTTGACGCCCTGCTGCGGTAAGAGTGAATGACAACAATACAAGACAGACTAGAATTTTCCAGAATTTGTTCTGGGTATATAATATTTCTAGATATGTACTCATGTATCAGGAAGTAAAAGGGAGAGAAGAGAATGAGGTCTAGTTGTCTATTTCAGAGCAATCTTTCCCATAATGCCTACTGAAATCATGCAGAATGCTAAGGTCTTAGTAGTAGAATTTTAGCAGCACGAAATTGAATCTCAAAGTGTGTGCTGCGTTTGAACACCCAGAAAGTGAACATGACTATAATACTTTCTGAAGGATTAAGTTTATATTGTTTCTGAATAAAGGTAATATTTGCCGTGTGTGCTTCATGTTGGAAAAAAATTTTCCAACCAGATCCCTGCATTAGTGATTAATTGAATCTTTTAGAATAATCAACCACTTATTCACATTAAGTAATGTGTAGAATTTCATATGGCAATGGCAATACGTTTCAGAGGTCAGTCAAAATAGATGTTAATGAAATAATTCATTTTTTGTCCTTGACCAGTTAGATAGTAAGTGACACAAGAAGTTTTAGATAATTTGCTGCAAAAAGAAGGTGGAAAGCAAAATATTCCTGATAATTTCAAATCACAGTAATATATGTTTAGAGCTTCTTGAAGATATTACAAAGATTTACTTATCTTTGAATCTCTGACTTAGTCCAATATCTGGCCCATAGTAGGCATGCAATTAATGGTTATTAAATACATATATAAACAAATCAATTAAAAATTTTATGAATGCATGTGCTTTCACATGCATTATTTCTTTTTACTCTATTAGTAGCAGTATAAGATAGGCAGCAAAACTGTTACTAAACCCACTTAGCAAATAAGAAACTAAGAGTCAGATAGTTTAAGAAACTCAGTTTTAGGCCGGCCCGGTGGCGCACTGCTACAGTACGCTGCTTGGGAGCGCGGTGGCGCTCCTGCCGAGTGTTTGGATCCCACATACAGACCGGTTCCCGCTCACTGGCTGAGCGAGGTGCGGGCGCAACACTGAGGGTTGTGATCCCGTTGCCGGTCCCGGTCCGGTACGGGCGCGACACTGAGGGTTGCGATCTGTTGCCGGACACGAAGAAAGACAAAAAGGAAAGGAGTACGGGCGCGACACTGAGGGTTGCGATCCGTTGCCGGACACGAAGAAAGACAAAAAGGAAAGGAAAAAAAAAAAAGAAACTCAGTTTCTTAATCAGGAATTGTTGGTTGCAATGAGCAAACACACACACAATCTAGCTCAGGCAAAAAATGGGAGTTTTTCCAAGAATACAAGAAAATTTCAAGGATCAGAGGAGCTGGGAAATTGGAAAGTTGCAAGATAACTAATCGCAGACTTTCTGTTCCTCTGAATCTCCCTCTCATTCTCTCTCTCTGGCTACATGCTCTCTATCTCTGTTTCTCATATTCCATCTATTGGTTTCTTCTTTTTGTAGAACAATTCTGCTTTTTCTTAGTTGCTAATACTCAATGACTTTGGCTTCCTGGTATATTCACCTTGCTATGGTTCCAGATTGGGCTTTTATGGACTCCATATGACTAGGAACTAACACCAATTAAATAAAATCTTTGGTTCTAATTATGGTGAAAATATCTACGACCCCTACATTAGCCAACAAATGTGGGTAATGTGCCATTCAGATACAATTATGTATGTGCCTGACAGTCCAGTCCACAAAAGTGCCCCATCTGTGGTCTGAGGGTAAGACACACACAAGTCCAAGTTCACAGTGCTAGTAAGTAGTGAAGTAGAAATAGAGAGCAAAGATTTCAATTCCTGGTTCATTTCTCATTCAAGTATAGCACAGGTAAATGAGCAGTAACAACGTGCCAGGAACTATGCTAGGCACTAGGTTATAATTCGCAACAAAACCAGACTCTATTCCTACACTCAGGAATCTCGTAAGGGAAGTAGAGAGTAAAAATAAAATAAGAAAGATAAATGTGATAAGTTTAATAAAGAAAAGGTATGTGACTGCTTTGTGATATAGACAAGGGACTGGACCTGAAGGTAGCAGTTCCTGGTTGTACAGGAAGGGAAGTTTGAGCCTGAAAGTTCATAGGCAAAGACTGGAGAAAAGAAAGCAAAAGTAAGCAGGAAAAGGTAAATATTTTGGAAATTTGTCTGAGAATGTTTGAAGGTGATGTGTGAGGGTATTCCAAAATGTTTTTGGAAAAATGGAATTAAAAGATAATACAAAATTTTCATGAACTTTAAAAAGACGTTTTGTATTATGAATGAGAAAGTGATATAATAGTGTTTATATTTTGAAAAGATCACCCTGAATGCAGTATGGAGGATGGAGGTCAGCAAGCGAGGATGTGGAAAAGAATGTGGAGGTTATTTGAGTGGTAATGGGGTTATGTAAGGCTTTGAAAATGAACCGTAGTTAATGACTGATTTCCTCCTGATGTCATGGAATACTACAACTGACATATAGTGCACAGTCTGCTTTATGTTTTCTTTCCTACTTAGTGATTATTAATTTTATTCTTATTATTGTTAATAAATACTATATGGCAATATGAATGATGTACTAAAAAATTCCCACGTACAAGGCAGAAAGCACTGGCTCCCAAATTTTTGATGGAAGGCAGAATATTTAATCAGTATTAATTGCAACAGAATTTTCAGAATAAAAGGCTTGACTGCTGGTGCAAACTCAATGTTCCACAACAGCATATGACTTTTAATGAGGTTATGAGTTATGTCTTAAATTTATTTGCATTTTTTCATTTTAAACTTCTAAATAAGAATTGTGTATGTGTACATACAACTTAAAGTTTACAATTTTTTTGCAATCAAATCTGATCTTTTACTGAGACTGCTGGTGCAAACTCAATGTTCCACAACAGCATATGACTTTTAATGAGGTTATGAGTTAGGTCTTAAATTTATTTGCATTTTTTCATTTTAAACTTGTAAATAAGAATTGTGTATGTGTACATACAACTTAAAATTTACAATTTTTTTGCAATCAAATCTGATCTTTTACTGAATTACATTAGAAACTTTACTTCTCAAAAGATTTTCTTTTCTTTTAGATCAGCCTTTTACTTCTCTACAGATTTTTTTTCCCACTGAAGCAGAAAGCAGACTGTTTATTGTTATTATTAGTTAACATATTTCAAGCCTTCACACTCATAGAAGAATTATGTCAATATTTCCCTGTTGAAATAACCAAAAAAGCCATTACAGTGTGTTGGGTCAAAAAGCATTCTTATTAAAAGGTGCCAAAATACAAGAATCCACAATTAGAGACTAACAGCACAGTTGAGCTTTTTCAGGCTAATGGATAAATAATCTATTGTCAAAATTAGTTCTTGTATAAGCATATATATTTAGATGATAGATTGATGTGACTTTGAGGTTGTTATGGTCTATAGGATAATTAATGCATTTAAAAATAGGCAAAATATGCAAAATCATATGAATCTGATGACTATCAATATGCTTTAATTCTATTTAATTTGGTACATATTAACATGTTTACTGAAATTTGACCTTGTCAATAGGGCATATAGTCTTGTGGAAAGATATGGGAAGGAGAAAAAAAAAACTTTTTGTTGAAGTGAATCTAAAATTGAAAATATATTGAGTTGCACAAGATCAAGATGGAAGCAGAAATAAAATATATCTAAGATCAATGAATCATTCAGCAAGTAAACTTTTTATTGATTGTCATTTCTGTTCAAGGGAGTGTTATACTCACTGGTAGATACAATTTCTAGAACTGGAGGCAAATAGAAAGCCCCAAATATAATCAGATTGCAATGTAATAAAATATAGGTGATCTTAGCTTAGTGGTGGCAAACTCAAAATAATATAAACCATATTCTACTAGGAGTTCATATGAAGAACTTGGAAATATTTTATATGAAGGATTACTGTAACCATCAATAGAGGTAATTTATGCTAAAGAGCTTTGAATAGAAACCACAAATAAACATAAGAAATTTTATATAAGTAATGAAACGCATGTTACATCAAGACATTTTTTTCCTTACATGTTATCAATATAATTTTGCTCTTTTACTTCTTAAATAAAATGTGTTTCTGCACATTTTTTTAGTTAGGTCCTTGCTTTTAAGTGTCTATTTCTTACTGTTCATCATAGAGTTACTTTAAGGAGTTCTGTGCTAACACTTTCTTCAAAAAATGAATAAAAATTCCTATTGACTCTAGAGAAAAAGATTCATTTCTCATTAATAATGGATGAATTAATTCAAATAATTCTTATCTGTGTGCTATGTGCTGAACACTATGCAAGATATTAAGCACACAAAAATGGAAAAGCATTTCTTCTCTCCTAGTGTCCAGTGGAGAGGAATTCTGTGAAACTAATGCTTCTGTACAGTCCAGATATTGGACTTACCTGTTTTCATAGTCATATTGTTTAAAACTGTGTTATTTATTTCTTGGCCACAACTTTATTTCAACACTTTGAAAGAGTTGGGGACTTACACTGATGATTCCACAGCCCCACTCGCTCTCTGCATTCCCACATTCCAACTTTTGTTATCTGTATAAACTAATTCCCTGTTCATTATTCAGAATGCAACATCCTCAACCTCCATTATGAATTCATGGAGCCCACTGTCTTTTTCTCCTTTCATTTTTCATAACCACAAATAAAAAACAAAAATTTGTAGCGCATCATTTAATCCCTGCCTCTGTTGCTCTAACTAAACTTCATGAGGGTATTGATCACGTCTGTGTTACTTTCATTCTCTTCCCTGGTTCCTAGCTCCATGCTAGGCACAACTTAGGTGCCCATTAAACATTTGATGAATGAATAAGTGATAAGTGGAACAGAACATGGCTATCAGGCCACAGAAATAGAAACCAGATTTTCATAGAAGGCAACATGGTTTTGATGATTATCAATTCCAAAGAAATTGCAAATAAATTCCTAAAATAGGAAGTTGAATACAATTGTGTGAGTAGTGGGCTGAGCTCATTAGTTTCACTTATTTGTCTTATATTTTAATCTTACTTATTTAAGTGTTTTTTTGAGCACCCACCATGTGGTGTGCAGTGATGCTGAGAAGATGAATAAGGTAGCTCTACTCCAGAAGAAACTCAAAGCCTACTGAAAGAGTAAATTGTTTTTTTAATTTAATATACTAAGTGCTGTGGGGGTAGTATAAAAATTGTTGTTGGACCCATTGGAGCTATGAATCTTGAAGAAGCAGAAGGATCTCACCAATCCAGCCATAAAGAAAAGATGTTAGGCAGAGAAAACAATCTATGTCCAGGCATAGAAATGTGTCCCATTTCTAGAGTTTTCTACTCAGTTACTACAATGCAAAGAGAAGCATAGCAGAAATGTACACTTTCAAAATAATGGAGGTGGCTTACAACATGATAAATGTACAATAAAACTATCAAGGTAAAAACAAAAGAATGTTCAAATATGAGTATGACTTAAGTAAGAGACGGAAAATGCAGGAAAAATAAACTCACTGCAAATAAGCATAATGTGAGCACTCTGGCAGCAAAAATTTAAAATATAACAATTTTAAAAGAGGGAAACAAGAAATGTTTTTTTTAAACATAATATAATTGATTAATTCATTAAGGCAGTCTAGTGTTTTTGCCAGGACTGAATTCAAAGAATTTCTGAATGAATCTTTATTTGTCATTGTTTAACATAATGGTCAATGTCTACAATGAAAAATTTTTAGAGTCTGCTGAAAACCTCTTAACACGGAGACTTTTAAAAAACTTCTTTAAAAATTTACATTTATTTTCCGATTATGAAATCATATGTGTTTGCTACAGAATTTTTGGAAACCATGATAAGGAAGAAAAACAATCCCCTAAAATCATAGCATACAGAGATATCACTGTGAATATTTAGTTGTATTCACTTCATGTCATTTTTACCCTGGGGCATAGTTCCATGAACATCTATATCATGTAACTCAGGTTTTCATTAACCTCATGACTAACTTTTTAATCTACTTCTAATCTTGGTGAAAATTCACTATTTTCAAAAATCCCACAAATTCCAAACCCAAGGAGCATATGTTCACAATGATAACTTTTATGAAATTTGCAGAAAACTTCTCCATGAGAGTCTTTATAACTTAGCTGAAGATTGCAGGCCTTGCAGGGGTGAGTCTCACTGCATAGGGGTGTATGTAGCATTTCACTCAGTACATTCACAGTAGACGTCCTCTTCCCAAATTTCTCCTCCCATCCCTCTTTTGTCTTGATGTCTAAAACCTGGGGTCAGAAACCACTGCCCACAGAATGTATTCACACACACATGCACACACACACACACATTTGGTCTACACAGCAGAGGTCCACAAAGTGTGGAAAATTCCACAAATGTCTATGTTCATGTAAAAATCCGCATTTCTACCTTCTGATCTTCAAACATATACGTTTAGTGCATGTATAAAACTCATGATAAAAATGTGTTGAAATATATTAAGCCATCTTCTTATTGTTGGGAACAAAGACTAAAACTCATGATAAAAATGTGTTGAAATATATTAAGCCATCTTCTTATTGTTGGGAACAAACAAAGATTTGTGTGTGTTTGTGTGTGTTTTTACTCCATATTATTTGAAGAAATTCTCGTGTATAAACAGTTGATGGCAGTTCTGATTATTTCTTAAAGGCTCTCGATTACTTATTAGAAATATATGTTGGCTAGCTCACCATGTCCTTACCAGCATTGTGTTGTTTCCTATTTTAAAATATACACAATCATTGACTCAACTTCCTTATTACTTGTGAGGATAAAGCTCTTTCCTCTGCACACATTTCATCTGTATTTTACTTACACGTCGTGTGTGAATTTACTGGTTCTTCCCTTTCTCTCTTGGGATGTACGTCCTTCAGGCTTACCTAGGTTTTCCTGCAGTAGCTTTCAGTGGGTTGATGGGGCTCTGCTTCTTGTTGGTCTCAGCATTATGCTGAGATTCAGGTGACAGAGCAACCAGGTCTGGAACTTTCCCTATTATACATCTAACAAATATGAAATATGGTTTTGTTCTCCCACTTTATATTTACATAATATGTGGAATTAAACATATAAATACAAAAATATGAAATATGGTTTTGTTCTCCCACTTTATATTTACATAATATGTGGAATTAAACATATTAAATTTAGAAAATTTATTAAATTCATTTTAACTAAAATTTTGTCCGTTTTCAAGAATATTTGTTGGCCAGCAAAGAAGGCATTTTGTCTCCTTGGAACTATAGTAGTGATATCTCAAAGGGATTAGAAATTCTCTAAAAAGACTTCTCAAAAAGGTGAGCATGTTTCCCTCTAATCAAGAAGGACCTAAGTGTGTAGGGAAGATGCCTAGGGAACACGCCTAACCTTTTAGACTCCTGTAGATACCTTCAGAGGTGGAGCCCTGGCCGCGTTAGTTTTGCTCTTGCACTTCTGAGCAGGTGGGAGCCACTTCAGATTCCCTCTCACAGGTTCTTGTCCTGCCCTCTGTTTCTGGATTCTCCTCTTGTTTGCCCACCTGTCACATTTCTTCTCCTTCCGTCCTTCACAATCCAGGTTCTTGCCACTTGTCTCCAAAGCCAAACCTCACAGTTAAGAGGGGCAAGAGGGAAACAGGCAGCAAGTCTGGAGCCAATTACATTGTTTCTTCTCTATGTCTGCCCAGAAGGAATGTGGCAAACCAATGAGAAACAAAAGTGACGAATCATGTTGTGTCACTGTTTCCTTGCGATCCGGAGATTTTGTAGAAGAAGCTGAGATCAATCACTCTTCAATCATTTAGTCTGTATGTTGAACTGCCCATTAAAAGGCAATCACTAGATCTTTTTTCCCTAATTTTTAGTATTTTATATTGATACTCATAACTTGATAAGAGTTACTTTTCCTTACAACTGTATTTGAGTGGTTGCTTATGATTTACAGTACTTTAAAAATGCTTCGATGAAAATATTTCGTGTTCAAAAACATATGCTGGGAAAATGATTTATGTACTGGGCTCCTCACTGCAGTTTTATTTTCAGCAGCAAACTAAGGAAAATAACCTAATCATTTAAACAATAAGAAATTAGTTTAGAAGGCACAGCACATCTTATGCAATCATTTAGAATAAAATGGAAAAGTATGTCAATATACTGCTAAATGAAAAATAGTGCACATAAAATACGTATCACGCAATGCCATACAAAACCGCAAATGTATATATGCTTAGAAAAATACCGGAAGAATATACAGGAAATAGTAATTTTGATCTCTGGGATACGGTATACCATGAAATCTTTTAATTTTTTTTTTCAATGAAAAACATCACTTTGGTAAACAAACAACAAAAAATAAGACACAATAATGGCACAAAACTTGCTGCTTTTATCTGTGTATGTGTTTCTTTATATAAACATATAGCAAACTTTTTTTCAAAACAAATTTTCTGAGTACTGTTGAAAACAACAGAGGAAACAAGGATCCATTATCTTTAAAAATTATCTTTAGTAAAATTATCTTTAGGACTGTTTTGCTCCTTCCATGTCCTTGCCTACCCCCAGGAGTATTGACCACATTTTTGAAACACTCTGCCATGGTTTTCTCAAAACTAATTTCCTGGCTATGTCTTTTTTTCCTCTTTTTCTTTTTCTTTTTTTCTTAATCTATCTCTGTCTTTTCTCTTTTCTTCATTTCATCCTACCTTTTGTTTTTCCTTCTTTCTCTCTCCTTCTTCCTTTTCTCTTTTTCTTCCTCTTTTCTTTATTTCCCTTCCTTTCCCTTCCTTCTGTCTCTCTCGACTCCTTTCTTATTCTTTTTCTCTATTTCTTTCTTCCTCTTCATTCTTTCCCCTTCCTTCTCTCCTTGCTTCCCTCTCTCCTCTTTTTCTTCCTTCCTTCTTTCTTTCTTTACTCACTCCTTGTATACTTTTATAAATTGTCATAATAATTACTATATATTAATAACTATTATTTTTGTGCCATGTGCAATTTTAGTGCAATTTCATCTTCCTAGCAAGTCTGACATTTTGATATTATCTTTAGCTTATGTACTTGGAAATTGAAGATCAGAGAAAATAAATAGCTTGCCAAGGTTAAGCTAGTAAAAAAGAACAAAAATTTGAATTCAGATCCCATACTACGTAATTCCCAGTGTTTTGTTCATTAAGTATGTGTGTATCTGAGCACTTAGACTTGACCTGTGCACTGCTCTTACTGTGTTGTTTTTCTCACATAACCCATTTATTCTCATGGCTTCAGCAATTGTCATGGAATCTTAAATCCTTAAATCTTAGAATCTTAAACCTATATGCCCACTCTTGAGCTATCTCTAGAGATTTTAGTCTTAGGTCTCAAATTCTAGATAATAGATACTTAACATATGTTGGTACTTAATATATGGTAATCATTGTCTTCAAATGTGGCCTTAAGTTATTAATGCATTTAATTCTCACAGCACTATCAACAAGCTCCATACTTGCATATTTTACTGATGTGCAGGAAATTGAGGTTCACAGAAGTTGAATAAGTTGTTCAAAGACACAAAGTTTGATATTGCCCCTTGGATGGACCTACCTTCACCAAAAAAAAATACTCAAAGGTGATTTTTCCTCAGGACTTTCTGGAAAAGAAACAAGGATGTTTGGGGAATTATTGTCTGACCTACAATGAAAAAGGCAACATTTATTTGCATTACCTACACACATCCAGCCAAATCTATACAGTAGACATGAATTTTGATATCAGTTTGATGTTTCAAACTGATATTTTCCAGACTGGAAGGTAGTTAGTGGGGCTCTGAGATCCCCTCTGAGATTCTTTTCTCGAACCTTCTTTATGTCATTGGTGGAGCTATTACCCCGCACAATCTAATGTGTACTGGACAGTTAATTCTTAATTCAGCATCCTTATTAATGACCACACCCTTTGATTCCATCAACTGAGTGCTAGACACTTAAGAAACAACAAATGTGAAAGAAAAGTTTCTAATCTTATGGAGTTTCAATTTACAGCATAAGTCAAGATCAATACATCTGTACTCAACCCGATTCCTTCCACCCACAGGGCCGAAATCAGACAGGCAAATGCTTGTGTTACTTTTATATTCCCTTGCAGACAGTAATATAGCCCTGAGTCTTAGAAATGGCCCTTTAAGTAACCATAACACACTTCATAAAAGATGTTCACCAATTGGTGGTTAAATTGTATTTTTGTATATTTGGTATATTTTGTATATATTTTATATATTTACCCAGGTTTTCTAGCTATTTTTCCTAAAAATATACACTACCCGTAAATGAAGAATTTATCCAAATATTTTCTCAAATTCTACTAATTGACAGTGACTATAAAAAACTCTGTATCTTTTTTCTATTAACATTTGTTGTTCTATAAATTACAGTATTAATAAGCATTTGAGAAAAGTGATTAGTCATTTGTTGGATAACTATAATTTTAATTAGAATAATATTTATAGATATTTAGAATAATATTTATAAGTAAATATTTATAATAATAAAGAGGCAACCGTCTTTTCCAATAGCCTGAACACAACAGTAGCTCAGACCAGGGACTATTTTTCCCATTTTCATATTTTACAAACATATCATTCTTCTCAGTCAGGATTAATATTCCCCTTTAATATCTTAGAAGAAGTTGCCCACTATCGGAGACAAATGAGAATAATCAGATTTTGATGGTTTATGTTTTTGTGTGTGTCTGTGTGTGTTTATTTGTTGTTCATTTCTTTTCTGAAAGTGCAGACAGTATTCTTTATTACTAATTGATGAATATTTTGGTCCAACATAAATCATTGATTCACCCATTATAAAGTAGTTATGTTTACTAGATAATGCTCTTAAATCAAATGAATATTGAATACTACTACAGAGTAGAAATTTGTCATTAAAAAGGCCTTCTATCTGGAAGCCTGCAATAGACGATGCCTTATTATAAACTGCTTTGTAAGTCAGACTGAGAAAAGGTAGGACAAAGTAAGATTAAAAATGCCAACAAATGCAGTTATTTACGGTACATTTTAACCTCATTTTCCCCAAATAAATGCTTTTCCTTTCTTCTTTCCTCCCTCCCTTTCTCTTAGTAGAATTGTGACCTTAAGTAGTATATTTCAGTTAAAATAAAAATAATTGTTTCAGTGATCATTTGCATTTCAAAACTCATGCTTAAAAAGAAAAGTCCACAGGAGTTTTGCTATATCCTAATCCTCAGGGTCAATTCTATGGGACTTTTTAATAGCCTCCCTTTCTCTTAGTAGAATTGTGACCTTAAGTAGTATATTTCAGTTAAAATAAAAATAATAGTTTCAGTGATCATTTGCATTTCAAAACTCATGCTTAAAAAGAAAAGTCCACAGGAGTTCTGCTATATCCTAATCCTCAGGGTCAATTCTATGGGACTTTTTAATAGCTGAAAGGCTCTGAGTAAAATAAATAAGCTATTGTTCCACCCACAACCCCCCTTCTTCAAAACTTGATGGAAATACAGGTATTGTGAAAGGGAGACAAAGGAGGTTAAAATCACAGCCCCTGTGAGGAACAAAGTTTGCTTTGTTGCACTGGTTTAAAAATAGAGGATGTTTTCTGAAAAAGATATAAAAATGGCAAAACATTGAGGAAATATTTTGTCATCATATAACTGGTGAGTATGAAATAAGTTGATATATGATTTTTTTTTTCTGTTCCTCAGATATAAGAATCTATTTATTTTATGGTTATCAATATAAAGTAAAAATTGGCCTGTAAGTTCTTTAAAATGAATACCAGAAAATCAGCATTTTCATGAGTATCATTATCAAACAAACACTTTTTAAGCAATAATAGAATAAACATTCTATTATGGTGATCTATTACATATATTAAACTGGAAGGGAGAACCTATTTTTTCCTTGGCAAGAAATAGTCGGAGGCTGATAAAATATATATCACAATATATTTTTGCTGCTTTTATTTTCTGCATGTATGGAGGTGATGTCTGTAAAATCTAATCCAGAGTTTACATTCTCCAGGTAAAATTTCACTTCAAGGGGAGATAAATAAACTATAACAGGATATAAATTGTATCATGCCAAATCCCTGATTTCCTTAGATCCATTCTGACATTTTTTACTATAGTTATTTGAATACTTGTTAATGGATTTATATGGGTGTGCTTTGTACTATGTGCAATATAAAGTAAAAATTGGCCTGTAAGTTCTTTAAAATGAATACCAGAAAATCAGCATTTTCATGAGTATCATTATCAAACAAACACTTTTTAAGCGATAATAGAATAAACATTCTATTATGGTGATCTATTACATATATTAAACTGGAAGGGAGAACCTATTTTTTCCTTGGCAAGAAATAGTCGGAGGCTGATAAAATATATATCACAATATATTTTTGCTGCTTTTATTTTCTGCATGTATGGAGGTGATGTCTGTAAAATCTAATCCAGAGTTTACATTCTCCAGGTAAAATTTCACTTCAAGGGGAGATAAATAAACTATAACAGGATATAAATTGTATCAGGCCAAATCCCTGATTTCCTTAGATCCATTCTGACATTTTTTACTCTAGTTATTTGAATACTTGTTAATGGATTTATATGGGTGTGCTTTGTACTATGTGTCCTTTGGGTCTTCAGAGGTTTCAGGATCAAAGCACTGCCGGTGACAAAATCTGCTACCAATAGTGTATATATTTTAGATTATATACATATATATGAATATATATGTGTGTGTATAAATATTATAAATGTATGTATATATATATATATATACTCATGTATATATGTGCATATACATTCATGTGCTTCAACACATCAATNATTTTAGATTATATACATATATATGAATATATATGTGTGTGTATAAATATTATAAATGTATGTATATATATATATATATACTCATGTATATATGTGCATATACATTCATGTGCTTCAACACATCAATCTGTAAAAAAATATTAAAACAATTTTAAACAATGTTCCACCAATACTAAATGTGTTTGAAATACTAAGCAAAATTAAAGCGATTCATCAGCCGTCATCAATAATGCTGTCTCTTTTACCCCTCTCCAGAAGCAGCAGCCAATTTTTCAAAGACTTTTGAAACCAGTTTGAAGGTAAATTGTGCAACTGGAAGAGATAAGTGAATCTTCAGATTTTAACCTGGCCCATTTTAGTTTTCTGCTTTCTCGGAGAAAAAGAAATGAAA
>NW_007734247.1:9347-11714 GCF_000696425.1 Galeopterus variegatus | reverse complement strand
CTTTCTCTTATTTTTGATAAACTGTTAGAGCCATTTGTTTTATATTTTTTGAGTAAGACATTCCTTTAGGGTTAAATTAGTTCTGAAAGGGTGTAACTAATCAGAAAGGCAACATTAAATTAGGAATTTAATTTGCACTCTTTTGACCTTAACTTATTATTAGTATGTCCTATTTTCTGTACTTTGTCCCTCAGCCATTTTATTAGCTGTATGACTGTGTGAAAGTTAATAAACACTTTTGATCTTCAGTTTCCAGTTGCCTCAGCTGTAAAATAGAGATAATATTATGATTAAGGCATATAAGAATATGAAGCATGATAAATTCCCTATGTGTACATGCCAATGCCATATATACATGTAAAGATAGAATGTGTACACATATAGTACATATGTAGTGTATATGTGTGTATATATGTATATATGTGTGTATACATATATATGTATGTATATACAAATGTATAGTGTTTTATGTGTACATATTTGTTATTTATAGGTTTCATTTATTTTCTGGTAATTTTCTTGTCTCCAATCTTTTTCTTTTATTACTATTTTTAGTAAAGTGTTGGAATTAAAGAATCAATAGAACACTTCAAACATATCAAACTAAATGTTTACTTTCTCCTTATTGAAGAAAAAATGGCATTGAATTTGGTGGATGCTGGGTTGGAGATATCAGTTTTAAAAGAATTTGAAATTATAGAGAATAATGGTCCTTTCACATTTGTTTAGACTTCCCCCGCCCACTAGTTAAAAGGACGACACAGAGAAAGATAGAAGACGAAAATCAAAGATTTGTTTGAAATGAGAGAGTGTAAAATAGTAAGAACTCCTTTCCAATCATCACTTTAAATTATGTCCTATTTTAAATAGAGAAAACTTAGAAAGTAGCCTACAGAAATCTCCCCTAAGGCTGAAGCCAGACATTCTTTGCTGATTTAGGCCCTTAATTAGGCATAAACTAATCATGCTGTGAGCTCTAGAGAAGAGATGACACATAATTGTTAGTGCTAATTTCTTAATTGTTAGAAAGTGATACTTCAGTACATGCTTCATCCAACAAGAATGATCTGCAGTGTATATCTCTTCTCTCTGTGTGTCAACAGTTTACACTTACATTTAAAGAAAGAATACTTAACAATACTCTTAATTCTGTTTACCATATCTTCAAAACAAATTTGATGTTCTGAAATATAATCCTTTCACTAATGGAAAGATTGGTGTGTCTCTTCAGTACTGAGAATGGGAAATTCAGTCAATATGTACAGAACTATTCTTATATTAAATCACCAGTGTTAAGTTATCAGATGGTAAGTCCAAATGGCATCAGAGAACAAAAATGACTATTGGAAACATGGCCATTATAAAATTCCCCTGCACTTATATTCTCCTGACGATAGAAGCTGGAATAATAATTAAAATCATTATTAATTCATATTCATTCTATGCAGTAACTTTAGAAGAGGTCAGGAAATCAAACATAATGTAAATCTGTATTTCCTCCTTTGAAAGACAGCAGGATTTCAGGGAGGCTATAGTCATTAAGATAAGTGCTTTACTGGCATTTCCTTGAATAAGTAATGAAAAATGAGGAGATAAAATATTTTGAAAATGACATTTAAGAAAATGAAAATGATATGGGAACAAAAACAAGAATGTTGTTGATTTTTGTTGGTTAATAAATAATGAGACCTTTCTCCTAGGAAGCAAACCAGGATACTTCCCATGTCTCTGGTCCATTTAGACCTCCTAAGACAAAGGTGGAACCAAATATACTTACTGAAGAAAAGCCTGTAAGTTTCATGCTGTCAATAGAAGATCATGGAAATTCAATATAAGGGAGTGCATTTTCTTCCCTTCTATCTTCCCACTTCACCTCTTTTCTTTGTGCTACTGAACAGAGCACAAAGGATTGAAAAGAAAACAGCATGGCAGGAAATAAATTTGTATATTAGGCTGAAATTTGAAAGAAAAAAAACAAACTTTGAGGCAATGTTATTAGTGAATTCTAGTACATTATGCTTTGCAAGTGTAGAATTGTTTTAGTTTTCTTTTCAAAATTAATTTCAGTGAGCATTTCTTATGTTAACAGGATACGTGTGCATCCATTTCTGTGGTATCCTAATATTAGAGGGCACATGGGGAATTATGAAAGCTTGCATTTTGAAAGTCCTGGAAAAAGTAATTTCAACCCAGCTTTAAGCCCTCAACAAAGCCTGAGCACAACCTATGCTCCAAGGATGGAGGATGCAGAGATGACTGTCTCAGTGCTGCCCACTAGGGGCTCCCAGGCTAGAGAGAGGGCTCTTCTCCAGGGCAAATGATGACAGCTGTGCAAGACCTATGTGCAGAGTGGAGGGAACCAGAGAA
>NW_007734247.1:4874-8041 GCF_000696425.1 Galeopterus variegatus | reverse complement strand
GTGTGTCACAAACTAATAGCGCCCTATAGGACTAGAACCCTCATTATGATTAATATTTACAACATATTTAGACACTACATCATCACAAGATTTTTCTCCTCAAAATAGACTAGTGTGACATATATATATACACATATATTTTTACTATGAGTTTATAACAAGTCATTTATGTTTTACAAATAAAGCAATAATATACTTCATGATTTGAGAATAGGCATTAACTGCGCAAAACTCTTTGCATTTCCATTTACTGGAATCACTTTCAACACTACACAATTAACTCTAATAACCAACTAATTCAACTAAAGTGAGATCTAGTAAAATCATCTTTGAATACCCTTCAGAATATGATTTTAAAAACTATATGCAATCCTTATTTATGCTGTTTCACAAAGCACTGCACTGGTTAATTACATTGTTAACCTTTATATTTTATTTTAAATATCTTTGATTTTTATTTGAAATTAAAATCATTAATTCATTCATTAATTGTTGATTGGCTTCAAAATTAGTCAAACGAAACTCAGCAGTGATTTTACCTTAAAAACCCCAGAGTTGCACTGGCTAATAGAGCAAACTGTAACTCTATGCTTTCTAGAAAAGCCATTTCAATTTAATTTGACTAACTTAACAAATATTTCTTGAACAGACCTGCAAGATGCTAGGAGAATAAACATGGGTAAGTTTTAATCTCTATCTGTAAACATATTTAAAACAGTAGAGTCAAACGGAAAGTAAGATGCTGGAGGACTGTTATTTAAAGCTGTAGCAATTTTCTGGCTCTGAAAGTGGTGACTGGGATTTAACATTGGGACAGAACACTTCCTGTAAGATATCCAAATTGTTGAGCACTTTATTCATGTAACGGTAGAGCAAATACCTGCTCATTTTCTGAAGGTTCTTCCCAAATGAAAATGGTGAAAATTTAGTTATATGTTCCATTTCATGAGTCAAAGTGAGTGCTTCTGAAGATTTCGAATAATTTTCCTTTCTTTATTTGGAATTAGACTTCTCAATGCCTGAAGATTACTAATTATTTTAGAATATATTTTTAACATTTTGTCATCAGTGTCACAAAGATTGGAACCTAAAACCAGACATGCTATTGAGGATTGAGCTTCTTTTATATCATCCTTTAGAAAAGCCTGTGAAAAGACAAATATCTTGGTTTGTGTTTTCCTCTAAACAGACCTTGAGACAAAGTTTGAACGCAAGTAGCTTATTTGGGAAGTGAAGCCAAGTCTGAGAAACACCAGTAGGAGAGGAGGCCATGAGGCGTGGAGGGGAAAAAGACCAATATAGTATGGAAGGAATTGAAGTTCAATCCTGTTGGCAAAATCTGGAAGACAGTACAGAACACACCTCATAGCGGCCCAAGGAGGGAGCAGCTGAGTTGTTTATCATTTACACCTCATCCATTACTGGTTGAGGGCAGATTTGGGGCATATTAATTCTTGGCACTTCTGGTTTGCTCTCTGTATTACTCTGTTTCTGTTGCTTCTGACAAAAGTATTTGGAACTGGGTAATTTATAAAGAAAACAAAATTTATTGCTTACAGTTTCAGAGGCTGGGAAATCCAAAGTCCAGGGAACACATCTGTGAGAGCTTTCTTTGATGGTTACTTCAGTGATGCCGGGCATACATTGTGAAAATGACAGAGCAGAGAGAGAGAGAGAGAGAGAGGTAGCTCCTCATGTGCTCTTCTTTTAAAGTCCTCAGAAACATGCCCATGACCACTATTAAACCATCAACTGAATCATCTATCTCTTCAAGGACCCACCTTTTAATTACCACAATAGGATTTCCTACCCTCTTAGCACTGTCGCAGTGAGAACAAAGCCTGCAACACATTAAACTTTGGAGGACACAATTCAATCCACTGCACCCTCTGTGGGAGCTGAACGTGAGGACCAAGAAAAAGCCCTCATGCCCAGAGGATCACAGCATTCACAGTAAGCAGGCTTTATGTATGTAGACGTGTATTAATGAACAGATAAAGACTATAAAGACTAAAGATTGAACACTGAGTGGGAAATTTTTTTACTGCCAAGCAGGAAACCCAATTTAACATGGAGTTTAGGAAGGCTCTTGAAAATGAGGAACAGAGTAGGAGAAACGTAGTGGGTCTTTTAAACTTGAAAGACTACGAACTCTCTCTGACCCTTATTAGGAAAGCAAAGTCTCTGAATATTGGTAAGGGGCTGATAGCATCTGAGTTTGTTTGTTATTTAAACTCTGAGTTAGCTGGAGGGGGCCTGCTGTGCACATGCAGTGTTCAATTTGAGGTAATGGTGTCAATTTGAGGTTACGGTGTCCAGGGCTCCTGCTTTGCATGTGAGGTTTCCACCTCATGATTTTGAAATCTGCTGGCAGAAATGTCATCTGCTGGAGTTGGGATTATGTCTCCAATCAGGTTGGCTCCAGCATCAGAAGACTGGGTGGTTCACTCAGGGTTTATCAGGTCAGTACTAGAAGAAAAAATACCATTTTTTTTGAGAAGTACTGTATTAATCTCGGACAGCATCTGGGGAATAGGCCATATTCTTATTGATAGAAATTGCAATTGGTCCTGAAAGAAAATGATGTTCCTACAGTTAATCATCCTGGGGCTTGGGAGGCCCAAGGAGAAAACTAGGTGAGTTTTCCTTAGTCTTAATTACGTGATTTCTAGAAATTAAGTGTTGCAGTGATAATGAAAGGTCTGTTCATGCCGTATGAATACAGGATATAACAGAGCTAACTGCTGCTACATAAAGGTATATTTACCAAGGTCTGGCCTTAAAGCAAGTGAATTTTTTTGGCCTAGAAATTTAGCTAAGAGAGATTAAGATTGTTGTAAAGATGATGATGAGAAGGAAGAAGATAACATCGACGAATCCTAAGAGCTACTTTATATACATATATATATATATATATATACACACACACATACATATATATATATATATATATATAAGAATATAAGAGAAAGATACACATTTTTCCGTTTATAATTACAGTAGCCCTAGTTATATATATATATATTAGGAAATGGACATTTTCTAAAATCTGGAGATAAAAGTTTAATCCAAGGTTATTAAATGCCAGATCTAGGACTTTTTATAATATACCACACTGGCATCCCAGATAGACCCACAAATTATAACAGCTGCGTTTATAATATGCC
>NW_007734247.1:3285-4381 GCF_000696425.1 Galeopterus variegatus | reverse complement strand
GTGTGTGTGTGTGTATGCATATATGTACTTGTATTTGTATGTGACATGTATACACATGCCCTAGAAACTTTTCCTTTCTCCTAGAATCTATACATTTTTTTCAAAGAGATTCCACACCAAGCATTTAATGTCTGCAGTCTTATTCCTTGGAACAGCTTGTTTCTAGCATTTTTTTAAGTTTCTCTACATTTTTTTTTCTTAAAGCCAACATTCTTTAAATGGAACTCAGTCTTTGTTTCTTTATTTCTCATTTTGAATCTAGGAAATGTGTTTAAATGGAGACAGATCAAACACTGATAGAGTGGCATGTGTGTAATCTATTTAACACAGTGGTTCTCAACCAGGAATATTTTGCCCCCAGGGAACATACGGTCATNGAGAGAGGGGGCCTCAGAAGACCCTATTTAATTGAACATTTAGTCAATTAAATATCCTCCTTATCCACACAGCCAAAGTGTTCAAAGGCAAGAAGAAAAGTCACTTCTCATTTCTAAAACTGAAAAGTATATTTTTAATGTGAGATGGTATTTTATTTTGCGATATTAAAACAAATGAGGGCTGATAGTTTTATAAAAACAGTATATTTGTTCATTGTAAAGGGTCATTTAGAATAAAAGTAATTTTACATTAAATGTTAGTTTTTGTTTCTGTTTTGGGGAAAAATTAACTAAAAGTAAAAGTAAACCACAACTTTATTTCAAACAATTCTTAACCAAACCAAAAGAAAAAGAAAAAAATCTAATCCAAGTAGTTTATGAACATATTTCAGTTTTTAGTGGCATGTTGGTAGCGTAAACTGCAAACAAATTGTGAGCTCTTTTCTGGGTTTTTTTTTTTTTTGTGTGTGTGTGTGTGTGTGTGTTTAATGGTGTGGGCAAAGCAATTCTGAAATTGTTTAATATATGTTATAGGGTTAAGCAAATGAATAAATATGGTGATATTTATGAGAGTCAGAGTTCTCACTATGGAAGAAGGGACACTCAAATTTGGAAAGGGAGAAAGCAAAAAAGAATCCTGTGAGGGTAAAATGGAATTGATGGTATCATCGTGGGCTTTGATTTTTAGTATATATTTGTGTGTGAGTGTGTGTGTGTGT
>NW_007734247.1:0-1786 GCF_000696425.1 Galeopterus variegatus | reverse complement strand
TTTAAAGAGTTCTCCAAGTGATAGTAATATGTAGCTAAATTTTAGAAACACTAGTTTAGTATATTCTGTTTAAATAAATTTATCAATGACAGTTATGAAATCTTTATTATTAAAATGCTTTATTTAAAAAAATAATTGTGAGATCAACATAAAATAATATGCTGTGAATATTCTGAGTACTAAATCTTTAAATACCAAGTAGGGTCTGTTCCTGCTCCAGGAAAACTATTTTTATTAGAGTATCCCCTTCCTCCATCACCTTCATGAATGTGGGGATGATTCTACTAGACTGAGCTCATAAGAGACCATAATTTTCTTTGAACCTTCAGGTTTTAGCTTGGCACCTGATTACTTTATATAGGCTAGCAATATCATGGAGCTTGCACACTACTGAAAATTAATTTATTATTCCTTATCATGTTCTGGACTCTGTGCTAAACACTTCATCGAATTCATGTCATTCAGTTCTCAGAAGAGCTCAATGAGGTGGTTAGTCATTACTTTCCTCCTTTGCAGATGAGGAAATGGCTACAGATGTGAAATAACTCAACCTGTGGTTCAAAGCTAGTAAGTGGCAGATCCAGAGTTTGAACTCAAGTGAATCTTTCTGCAAAGCCATGTTTTAATCATTACTATGCTTACTCCCCATGGGCCTCACTGACCCATTGATGCTGAGTCATGCAGAGACTGCAGGGACACATGAAGAAGGAAAACCAGAGATGGGCAGGATGTAAGATGTCCTTTTGCTCCACGCTATCTTCCTGATCCTCCTGCATCTCTTTCATTGCTTAGTTTGACAAGCCCTGGCTAGGGAGGCTCTACTATATAAAGTGCTCTGGTAGAGACTAGTTTGACTGTGCTCAGGCAGATCACCACTGCTCAAAATACAATGCAGAAATTTCACAGCAACAGCTTTTGGGAAGCTGCTGAAGACCATGGTTACAAGCACAAAAGAGCAGACCTGCCAAAGGGTCAGTGGAATTCTGGACAGAGTATCCTCTTCTCCACTGCTCTTTTGATTCCACTGGGAGTGTGGAGTCACTAAGATAGGACTCTTTTGTTGCAAGCAACTAAAATAAACTGTGGAGAACTGGTAGACTTAAGCAAATGGGTAATTTTTTGAAACGTCTGGTTGGAAAAGAAGGCTAAAGAATCAGGCAAGAATCAGGCATGGAAGAGGCAGAAACCGGATAGTTACCAAAGGTCTTCAAAGAAGAAATCACTTGACAGTTTCACTTGGGCTCTATTGCTGGACTAAATAAACCCCAACATTTTTTTATCCTTACATTACTTGGGATGCAAAATCTTAGGGAAGTCCAATTAGCCTGATTTAGGTAAGATATCCATTTTTTTCCTATACAGGGGCTATGAGCTGAGTGATAAAATCTGATGAAAGAAGGTTTTTGGCTTTTCATAGGATGAGGTCAAGATGGCTTGATTTATTCTCCCACCAATATTATATAAACACCATGTGGATTAGGCATTTACCCCAAAGATAATAAGGATAGAGACAAAAATGGCAAATGCACAAAACTGAGTCTCAGCAGAGGGCACTGTACAACAAAGAACAAAGCCAGAATTGAGTTTGCTGAGGGGACAGCTGCTACCATTATCTGCTGCCAAAAGCTCACAGACCCAAGCACCACTCACTGTCCCAAGTGAAGATACTACCTCTTCTTGACAGTACCGGAAAGCAGAATGACATCTTTGCTCAATACTAATCTAAGAGAAGGCTTTTATTTCTCCTACATAGTGCTGCACAAATAATAATATTTGTTTGTTTTCA
>NW_007734246.1:65736-96417 GCF_000696425.1 Galeopterus variegatus | reverse complement strand
GCTGTATCAAGGACCCTCCTCTGTTCTCTCCCAAACACCTATAAATATTTCCAATATCTCCACGACTGAACTCGCCACATTGTTTTATAAGGATCAGTCCAAGAATCCATCTCCTTAACAGGCTATGACTACTATACAGACACCAATGAAGCCATTATTCCTTTTAAATAGATTTATTCACTTTTTTGTTGAGCAGATATCTTTTGAGCATTAGCTATGTACCAGGCACCATGCTATGTGCTAGTGATACAAAAATGAATCAAGAGGATGTCAATCTAATGGGAGAGACAGGGGCAGGAAGTGGAACGTGAGACTGTGAGAGTACTGCACGACTTTAGCAGGTGACCTACCCTCTCTGGCTTGTCATTTTACCTGGAAAACGGAATGAACATTAGTATCTACAACTCCTAGGAGGGATGAAGAGGATCACATGAGATCACATCTATAATATAACCCAACCTTGGCATACAGCAGGTTCACCAAATACACGTTGGATAAAATTCTTTGTGAAAAGCACTGTAAATGTTGGCTACCATCAAAGGGGGAAGTTGCTCTCTGACACCACCTTAAGCTTTAAGCTGTAAGAGTCTTTTGCTGTCCACTGAAGGCAAAGTCATTAGATATCTAAAGGGAAATAGGCATCAATGCATTGGCTTTGATGAGATATCAACTTTGAAATATCACGTATTTTAAATTCAGAATCCTAGTCAATGTTCCTCTATGCCTAACTTTGACAGCGTAGTCTAAAAACACTTTCTCAAATGGCCACCCCCTCCAGGTCTTCTCTGATCACTCTCCCAGTACTTAAACTCCCTTCATTGAGTTCTCTCAGGATGCTTAGCACTTTCTCTACCATGTGTGATAGTTAATAATCTTGTCCTTGCCCTCCTGCCACCATCACCCAACTCCAAGACTTCTTTCAAACAAGATTCATGCCTGAATGACATTAAGAACCCACCATATCAGTCATCTGTTGCATAATATGCTACCTAACAAACCATCCCCAAAACCAGTGTCTTGAGGCAAGTCATTCATAAAAATGAGTCTCATGCACCTGCAGGTCGGCTGGGACTCTGCTGATCCAGGCTGGCTCAGTTTCTCACCGAAGGCTCACGGGTTCGCTGGGTGGCTGTGTTCCTTCATCCTACTCCTCCTCAGACCAAGGGCTAGAAAGGCATGCTCTTTGTGCAAAAGGCAAAGACACACAAAACAGCAGAAGCACTCAAAGTCTTTTAAATGGCACACCATCACCTCCACATCATCCTAAGGTCAAAGCAAGTCACATGGTCAAGAACAAAGTCAAAAGTCAGGGAAACTGGGTAGGAATTCAGAAAGGTATGAAGGATTGAGCCTGTTAATGCAAACAGCCTATCACATCAACCACCCAGGCTCCTCATCCATATCAAATGACCATTAGGCACTGAATAAATGAACAAATGAGTGAATGAATGAATGGAGATGGAGTACATTTCAGAGCCTTTCTAGGACACATGCCAATTTTACCAGCAGCCACTGTAAATCCTAAATGTGATACAACGGTGGCACTTTCCTTAAATATTAGTTTACTGCAGGTCCCAACTGCACTGTATTTTAGCTGGAGAGGTGGCATTCCCAAAACCTGTAAGCTTGGATTGTTATTTTTTCATGGATCTCTGATTATGAAATAAATCAATATCCCCATCTGCACAGGAGAGCCCAAATGCACACATACATCACACGCTGTCACTAAAAAACAGAAAGCGCAACACTGTTTTGCATACATGGAATGAGGGAGGGAATAAAAAGGGAGAAGGTGAATAGGTGACTTTGCATCCACCCCACAGTGGTTAATTTTCATTTAACTACCTTGCTGAGACTAGAGGTTCAACAGAAACATAATGAATCCCATGAATTTATGAAATGAGGCCTTACTGAAGCCACAGCAGGGGAAAGGGCTCAGTTGAGAAGACATAAGAGACTAAAGCCGGCAGAAGTGTCATTTTCTGTACAAGGCAACTATTGAAATATATATATATTTTTAATTGACTAAGAAGAGATAGGTCCAAAAGGGTAGGTAAAACAAAATGAACCCATAGTGTTCCATCCCCCTCCCCCTTGTAGTAAAGCCTGCAGTTCCTCCCAGAACTCAACTGAAGAATAAATCTTAGACGAGTGAGAGTTTGGATGTGTTGTCCCCCCAAAACTCATGTGGAAATCTGATCCCCAATGTGGCAGTGCTGGAAGTGGTTTGAGACATGGGGGCGGATCCCTCATGAGTGGATTAGTGCTCTCCCTGGGATAAAGGGAGTAATGAGTGAGTTCTATTAGTTATCGTGAGAGCTGGTTGTTTAAAAGACCCTGGCACCACCCCACTCTCTCTCTTTGCTTCCTCTCACCATGTGATCTGCTTGTACGTGCCAGCCACCTGCTGCTTTCTGCCATGAGGAGAAGCAGCCTGAGGCCCATGCCAGATGCGCCTGTCCCAGAATCATAAGCCAAATAAACCTCTGCTCTTTATGAATTACCCAGTCTCAGGTACTTCTGTTATAGCAAACACAAAACGGACTAAAACAGAAAATTGGTACAGAGGAGTGAGTTGTTGCTATACAGATACCTGAAAATGTGGGTTCAGCTTTGGAACTGGGTAATGGGCAAAGGTTGGAGGAGTTTGGAGGACTTAGAAGAAGAGAAAAATATGAGAGAATGTCTGGAACATTTTAGAGATTGGTTAAATGATTGTGACCAGAATGCCTATAGAAATGTGGACAGTAAAGGCCATGCAGATGATGAGGGCTCACATAGAAATGAGGGACTTATCAGGAATTGGACAAAAGATCACCCTTGCTACACCACAGCAAGGAGTTTGGCTGCATTGTGTCCATGCCCTTGGACTTTGTGGAAGATGGGACTTAAGAGTTGTGAACCAGAATGTTTGGCGGAAGAAATTTCTGCCAAACCAGCAGAGCATTAAGGAAGATGCATGGTTACTTTTAACAGCCTATGCTGAGCTATGGCAGAAAAGCCAGAACCTAAAAGGGTAGCAGAGTGTAAAGATTTGGAAAATTTGCAGCCTGGCTATGTAGTAGAGAAGCAGAGAGCAGGAGAAAAACGCAAGGGTGAAAGGGTGAAGCAGATAAACTGGTTGCTAAAGACATTAGCTTGGTGGTGAGGCAGCCAGATGCTAATAGCCAGGACAATGGGAAAAAAGCACTAAAGGTATTTGAGAAGTCTGGAAAGGTGCACCACCCATCACAGACCCTGAGGCCTAGAAGGGCTGAGTTGTCCTGGAGGACAGACCTGGGGTACAGTTGCCCTTGGGAACCTGCTCCCTGCATTCCAGCTGCTCTGGCTGGAGCAGCCCCAAGTGTGGTTCGTGCAGCAGCCCTGGAGAGTAGAAGCCTGAAACATCAGTGGCGTCCACATTGTGCTAAGTCTGCAGGCTGGCAGGACATCAGAGCAGTGGAGGCATGGCAGCCTCCACCCAGATTCCAAAGGATGTATGGAAAAGCCTGGGGTCCCAGGCAGAGACCTGACTCAGGGACAGAGCCCTCGCAGAGGCCATGTACTACAGTAATGCGGAGCAGGAAAGTGGGGTCAGAGTCCCCACAGAGAGCCTCCACCAGGGGAATGGCTAGTAGAGCAAGGAAGTCAGGCTGCCACCAGGGCCCCAGAACTGTAAGGCCACTGGCAACGTGCAATGCAGGCCTGGAAAAGCCACAGACACCAGTGCAGCCCACTGGGCTGCACCTGGCAGAGCTGTGGGAGTGAGGCCGCTGATGCTTTGGGGGCCCAGATGCCCCATTGTGCCCAGGATGTAGGGGTTGGAGTCAAAGATTATTATTTTGGAGCTTTGAGACTTAATGTCTGCCCTGCTGGGTTTCAGACTTGTCTGGAGTCTGTTTCTCCTTTCATCTGGCCTATTCCTCCCTTTGGAATGGGAATGTATACCCAATGTCTGTTCCACCATTGTTTTTGATTTTTACAGATTCACAGCTGGAAAGACTTTTGCTTTTGGTCTCAGATGAGACTTTGGACTTCAGACTTTTAAGTTGGTGCTGGAACAAGCTAGACTTTTGGGACTGTTGGGATAGAATTATTGTATTTTGTATGTGAGAGTGATGTGAGTTTTGGGGGGCCGTGGCGGAATGACAGAGTTTGGATGTGTTGTCCCCCCAAAACTCATGTAGAAATCTGATTCCCAATGTGGCAGTGCTAGAAGCTGTTTGAGTCACGGGGTAGATTCCTCATGAATGGATTAATGCTCTCCCTGGGGGAGGGAGGAATAATGAGTGAGTTCTCGATCTATTAGTTCCCACGAGAGCGGGTTGTTTGAAAGATGCTGGCACCTCCTCTCTCTCTCTTGCTTCCTATTGCCATATAATCTGCTTGTACCCACCAGCTGCCTGCTGCTTTCCGCCACAAGTAGAAGCAGCCTGAGGCCCGTGCCAGATGCAGCTGTCCCAAAATCGTAAGCCAAATAAACTTCTGTTCTTTATACATTACCCAGTCTCAGGTATTTCTGTGATAGCAACACAAATGGACTAATNGTTCCCACGAGAGCGGGTTGTTTGAAAGATGCTGGCACCTCCTCTCTCTCTCTTGCTTCCTCTCTCTTGCTTCCTATTGCCATATAATCTGCTTGTACCCACCAGCTGCCTGCTGCTTTCCGCCATAAGTAGAAGCAGCCTGAGGCCCGTGCCAGATGCAGCTGTCCCAAAATCGTAAGCCAAATAAAATTGCCATATAATCTGCTTGTACCCACCAGCTGCCTGCTGCTTTCCGCCACAAGTAGAAGCAGCCTGAGGCCCGTGCCAGATGCAGCTGTCCCAAAATCGTAAGCCAAATAAACTTCTGTTCTTTATACATTACCCAGTCTCAGGTATTTCTGTGATAGCAACACAAATGGACTAATACAACTACAGTAGCCTCCCTCTCCCCCGTTACCCACAGTTTTGCTTTCTGAGGTTTCAGTTATGGACTAAGACAACTACAGTAGCCTCCCTCTCCCCCGTTACCCACAGTTTTGCTTTCTGAGGTTTCAGTTACTCACAGTAAACCATGGTCCAAAAATATTAAATGGAAAACTCCAGAATGAACAATTCCTATTTTTTAAATTGCATGCCATTCTGAGTAGCACGATGACATCTCGCACTGTCCTGCTCCATCCCACCAGGGACAGGCATTATCCCCTTGTCCAGTGTCTCCCACCACTAGTCACTTAGCAGCCCTCTCCGTAATCAGATCAACTGTCTCGGAATCGCAGTGCTTGTGCTCAGGTTACCCTTATTTTACTTAATTGTTCTGTTTTATTATTAGTTATCTTACTGTGCCTTTTATAAATTAAACTTTATCATAGGTATGTATGTATAGGAAAAAACATAGGATACATAAGTATATGAGTCTGCTTTCTGTCACTTTCTGAAACAAAATTTATTTCTTATAGTTTCAGAGGCTTGGAAGGTGCACAGTCCGGGGGCCCATCTGGTGAGGGCCTTCTTCTGGGTGGGAACTTTCTACAGGGTCTTGTGCAACCAGGGTATCATATGGCAAGGATGGCATGAGCAGGAGAGCTAAGGTGCTCACTTGCTCTCCTTATGAAGCCATCAGAATCACGCCATGATAACCCTTAAACCATCAACCCATTACTCCATGAATTGATCCATCCATTCACAAGGGCACAGTGCACATGACTCAATCGCCTCTTAAAGGCCCCATCTTTCAGATACCATAATTGGATTTCCCACCCTCTTAACACTGTTTCAATGTGGGGGTCAAGCTTCAAGGTATTTTGGGGGGGACATTCAATCGACAGCAATAGGGTTCGGTACTATCTGTGGTTTCAGGCATCCACGGGGGATACTTCCCAAGACCTCAGTGGGAATTACTGTATTCTGTCTTCCTCTCCGGATCCCACAACACCAGCCACATGCCACCATCTGTTCTTTCACTCAGCAATATCTACTGAGAGGCTTCTATGCTGAAGACATAAGGAGACAGAAACCCCCGCCATCATCAGCTTACATTCAAGTAATTACACAGCAATTAACAAACGGGAATGCTACAGGAAAAAACAGAGCAGAGGAAAGAAGGCAGGGACAGAGTTAATACAGAGTTACAAATTTAAATAAGGTGAAAATCACCAAGTTTTTCACTTTCCTAAGTGACCTTATGTTCTCTGTGCTTCAACTTTCAAGAGCTGCTTAAATCAATCACTAAATTAAGCTGTACAAAGCACCCACCACTGGTAAATTATCATGTCATTCACTCTAACATAGGGTCACAAACATAGGGTCAAACATAGGGTCCCTTCCCACAAGGTGTTTGCAATCTAATCCCTCTCATCAAGAAGCACTTGGGGAACATGGGAAAACGACGAACTCTGCATGTAACTGCTAACTCTGTGCAATTACAAAAGGCGGTCCCTGCACACACTAACAGCTGACTCTCTAAGGCCTGCTGGATACACGTCCTGAATCCCGCAGGGAACCTCTGCACCTTCCACAGCAAGCTGAGTAGAAGCGAGCTGAAGGCATTGAAGATGCAGGGGTCTACTAATTCCACAACAAAAGCATAAGCAGGTCTCACTGGGCCCCAAGTTGGGCTCCTAGAAGCCAGTCCTACAGGCCAGAACTACAGATCTAAGGCTATGAGCACACAGGGTCTGCCACACAGTTGTGGTTGTGATCACATCCTTAAGCTCTATCTTCTCTACTTCCTGCTCAACCTCCCACCACATGGAGGCCCTCTTTCCCAGTGTTCTGCAACATGGCTGCACATGCTAATCACTTGGGGATTTTTTGATACCAGTGCCCAAGATGCACCATGCAACAGGTGAATCAACATTTCTGGGGGTAGAACCCAGGCATCAGCATATGTGAAAGCTTCCCTAAGGATTCTAGAATCACACAGCCAAGGTGAGAGCCACTCTGGACCCCTCACTATCCCCACCAAGGCAGCTAACACCAGCTGTAACCTCTATTCCTGATCACCTGGTCTCCCCTCATTCCAATTGAAGTTTCAGCTGTGCCCCCCACCTCACACTGTCCCACTGTAGTCCATCAGGAATGAATGATCAGAAAGCTCCAGGTGGCCCCTGTGTGCAGCAATTCTATTTTCCAAGCAAAACTAGGACACAGGACCTGGCAGAAAAACCAATGTACTCTTCCGAGGCAGTGAGCCCAGGCAAGTTTGAGCATGGCTTTGGAGTCCTAATCCTGGCTTGGCCACATACAAGCTCCACATGACCTTGGACAAGGAAATGAACCTCCCTGTGTCTCAATGTGCTCCTCTGTAAATCGGGCACCACAACACCCACCTCATTAGGGAGATTGGGAAGACACAATGAGAATCGTTAATCAAGCATTTGCCATAGAGCAGGTGCTCAAAACATGGCAGAAGCTCTTTTTAGTTTATTGTATGAGAGCTAGTTCAATAAGAGCTTATATGCAAAAATAGAATTTCTGGGACAGTTTAATGGTTTATGGGGACAACAAATGGGGCAGAATATCAAAAACTGGAGCCTCCCCAGAAAATGTACCCACCCATATTCTGTGTTGTTAACAGCGTAAAGGAGAAGCAAGATACGGGGTTCGGCCACTGCCAGTAGGGAATCAGGGATGGAAGGAGAACGCACTTGTGCAGAGGTGGGCAAAGTTGGTACCCTGTGTCTCTGGATGGGACACACAAACCAGAAACCAGAAGAGAGTCGGAAGGAACTGTGGGGATAGACTGGCTCTAACCATGAGTGTATTTGAGCATATATAGAAAAAAGAAAAACAGGCTATCCACACACTTCCAGAGGAGGAGAGGATGGAGGCCTGAGGTGACGGGGTAGAAAACTAGGTTGGAATAAATTAGGCAAGTCTCCTGTGAGGCTGTGTATTAGTTACCTGTTGCCACATAAAAAATCACCACGAAGTTGGCAGCTCGGGACAGCTTCATTAATTGTTGTGTGGTTTGTGTAGCTCAGGCCTGAGTCTGGGCATGGTGTAACTGGGTCATCAGCTTAGAGTTTCAAGGGGCTACAGTCAAGGTGTCCCCAGGTGGTGTTCTCATGTGGAGGCTCTGGGGGAGAACCCAACTGCTTGCTCAATCAGGTGTGGACAGAATTCATTTCCCTGTGCCTGAGGGTCCCGCCTTCATAAAGCCAGCAAGGACATCCTTAGAGCAAATCTGCCGGCAATACCAGGTCTATAACTGAACACAATCACAGGAGCGACATCGCATCACCTGTGCTGTCATCTATTGGTTGGAAGAAAGTCACAAGTCCACTCATTGTAACCACTTTTAAGGGGACACTTTGGTGGAATTAAGTACGAACAGGTTCACATTACTTATTATGCAACCGTCACGACTATCCATCTCCTCTTCCCAAACTGAAACACTATACCTACTAACACTAACTCCCAATTCTCCCCTCCTCCCCAGCCCCTGGCAACCACCACTCTACTTCTGTCCCTATAAATCTGACTACGCTAGGGACCTCATATGAGTAGAATCATAAATATTTATCTTTTAGTGACTGGCTTATTTCACTCAGCATAATGTCTTCAAGACTCATTCATGTTGTAGCATTTGACAGAATTTCCTTCCTTTTTAAGGCTGAATACTATTCCATTGTATGGACAGCACACCGTGTTTATCCATTCGTCTGCTGAGGGACACCTGGGCTGCTTCCACCTTTGGGCTATTGTGCATAACACTGCTATGAACAAGGGCATACAAATACCCATTCAAGCTTCTGCTCTATATTCTTTTGAGCATATACTCAGAAGTGGAACTGCTGAATCACAGGGTACCACAGACACTTCTGGAGCCAAAGTGTACTTGTATTGGGGCCAAGTGGCTTTGGGAGCCTGTTAAAACTTTTAACAGAGGTGCAGGGAGAGTAAAGGGCACCCGAGGGCAATGTAATATTGTCAGTGCCATCTCCCCCTCAGTGATGCCATCGTCCTGCTAAAATGTGCTAGCTTAATAGGGTTTGCAGCACCTCACCTACTGGTGCCCGGGGACACTGACACCCTCCATTCCCTGGTTCGCTAACTTTTGCTGCTTATTCAGCATTTTAAAGGAGTCTTTTTCTGTTATGCTGTTTGAGTTTTCCATAACTAGAGATCCTCTTGTCCTCTCTTGGTATTTACAATGAAAGCAATGGTCTCTACCAGCTGTGACCCAGGGGACAAGGGTAGCTGTAGCACAGCAGGGAACCTTCCCTGCCGACCAGACCTGATGGTAGATCACCAGGGAGAGGTCCTCAGAGAGGAAACTCAGAATTAGGAAAGGCTGAAGCTGCTTTTTCAGCCATCGCCCCCTGACTTTTGTTCCCTGGAGTTCTCCAACCAAGCCTCCTCAGGTTAGGGACAGTTTTGCATGAAGGAAGCCAGTCCTTTGAGGAGCTCCCTGGAGATCTACCTCCCTTCCCCGAAAGCCCAGGAAGAAACTGCGATGACAGCCTCAGGCTGACTCACTCACAGCTGTGGAATCAGACGCACCCTTCTTTACAAAGCAGCTGGCTACCACAATCAGAACACACCACAGCCTTGAAATGGAGCCCATTCTTTTGGAAAACCTCACACATCCACTCCTCCGCTTTTATTTGTGCTTACCCCAAAAGCCACAAGCAGTAAGCTCTCACTGGTGGTGCATGAAGACAGAGTCCTGGGGATCCATGATTACAGACAGAATGAGGGGCTCCTTCCTGCTGTCCCAAAGTAGCACAAAATGAAGAGGGAGGCAGCCTGGGCCTGGACAGTCACCGGGTCAGCCTGGCTATCTGGCAGAAGTCGGGACAAGGTGGCGTGATGGGAATACACAAGGGAGGCAGAGAGGTCCTTATCTCAATCTGTCCCATCTAAGCCAGTGAAGGTGAAATCGGAGGAGGAACGCCAATGAAGCCGGCCAGATGTACAGACAGCCAAAATGTGGCGCTTTATTATGGAGTCTAAGTGGCTGCAAACAGGCCATTATCAAATCTCTTCAGTGACAAAGCTCCACGATGAAGGGGACAAATAAAAATAAGTACATTAAGCACAATAAATCATGGGGACCTGTCGTTGAGACCCATTATCCCTGGGGGATTACAGAGCTGTTTTCCTTCCTGCTTTCAAATATTGGATCCTGGTTTTCCCATCATTGTTTTAATATTGCAGCCATTACTCTCTGTGCCACGAAGAGCCTGCTGTTTCTCTGTAGTTCTGGGTGGCAAGGGCATAATTTGTTTTATGATTTGCTTGAGAGGGTAGCTCTTTATATTCATCTTTAAAAGATATATTCAATAATTGTAGCAATGAGACCCTGCTTAAAAACAAGACCCCTTCCTGTGTTTCCTTTCACCATCAATATGGCCACAGCTGTAACCACCCAAAAGGTACCCAACCATTACCTGCAGAGCCATGTCGTTTCTTGGGGGCATGGAGGGGCAGCATATACCCAATAACAGCGTTAGTCACACATGTGGAAGGCAGCCTGGGCTGGAAGTAGGCCTGGGTTTTCCCATGAAGTTGGGGTGAACCTGGAATGCTCCCTTGATCTTCTGGGCCTAACTGTATCTACCCACAAAATAAACCAGTTAGTCCATAGACTCTTTGGAATCCTAAAAATTCTGTATTTCTATGCGATGCACTTTGAGCCAGATAATAATACTTATACTTCCTCCTCTCCACAAGATTGTTACAAGACTCATCTTAAGATAAAACCAACCCATTATGCAATCATCCAAGATCTCTTCCACCCATTCCTTCTTCTATCCATATACATAAACCTACCCTCCTGTCCCCTCCTTTCCTGGGGTGGTGTCCTCCAGGACAGCTAATTGTAAATACTGTAAACAAGCCCTCTTCCAATTTCACCCATCAAGAAATGAATGGAATGACAGGTACTTAAGGGTGGAATGAGCCACCTACACTCTTCCCCATCAGAAGTGAACAAGGCGACAAATCCCCTCCGCTCTTCTGCAAGATGGCTGTCAACTCCTGCATGCAGCGTAGAGGCATCAATAGTGCTTTTGGGCATTCCCATTTCAATTACCGCATCTAAACCTTGCCATGAAAAGAACACTTTTTGAGATGTGGCACTTCCAAGTGTGTCACTGCGCAAGGCAGCCATATAACAAAATTGATCCCAGAACTTCATCGCCCATCTGAGAGGCACTAACATAAAACCCGCCCGATGGTGCCCAACTCTCAAAATACTCTATAAAGGACTCAAATTCAGAAAAAGCAAAAAAGTTATAAGCTCTCCCATGTCAGAAATGGAGCTGGGTTTTACAGATCATCAAAGCCCATTGAGCAGTCTCTTGGGAGGGGAATGAAGAGGATTCCTAGTAACCAAGCAATGCCTCTAGCTTTGCAAAACTTGCTGTGACAACCCAATAAATACCAAGTTGATTTAGATATACAGTAGCTTTTAGCCTAGAACTATAGGTGGCAAGTGGCAAAGGAGGTAGCTTTGCCTGGAAGCAAGAGAGCTAGGGGACGACCTAACCTGATCACAATGAGCCAAGCCACTCAGAATCAGAGCTCTACACAAGCAGCGACTAGGTCTTGATCCCTTCTCACCCCAGTGTCCAGCAGAGCGCCTGACACATCACAGATAGTCAAGAAATGTATCCACTGAATGAGTGAATGAAGGAATGAACCTGAGCATAGGAACACTGATGACCTGCAGCCCATAGAAACTCTCATCCAGTGGATAGGAATAACGCTAAGACCTATTTAACAAAGAAGTGAGACTTCCACAGTGCTTTGGGCAACTCAAAGAAAATGTTTAGACATACATATATTCAGACAGCAATCTACACTATGCTGTATGTAAAAGGAAGTAAAAGACCCAATTCCTTTAACCATCAGTGTCAGGGTTTTGAGGGTTGTTTTTGGTTTATTTGTTTTGCAGCTTTTTTCCCTCCCTACTTCAAGTTATTAAGAAGAGGCAAAAGAGAAATGCAGTCTGAAAACATTCACAGCCTCTGCCCCAAATGAACCTCTTTTGAATATCAAAATACAGCTCATGAAAACAAACCAATAAAACTAGAATACATTCCCATGCTCTCCATGAAAGATTCAGGAGTCGGGGCACATAGCTCAGGATTTACATCCAAATCGTACCACAGGGCAACAGTCGACAAGTCAGGACAAGGCAGGCCACTCCGCAGTGCCGGATTCCAGGGGATACAGGGCACCCGTGGGGTGCTACTCCCTTGCAAGTCTGGTGCCAACTTGCTCCAAGTTTCTACTAAACACACGGCTCAGGTCAAACATTTATACTTCCCAAAGGACTGTTAATTGAGAAATCTCACAGAACATGTCATGTGTCAGACCCAAATGCCCATTAGATTTCATATACTTGGAATGAGGAGCATCTAATGTCCCATGGGCCATCCAGCCATCACTCCAGGGATTTATTTCTAGAAATCTTTCTCAAGAGATTGTGTTTGATCCTTACATTGAAGGTGGGAACAGATCATGTGTCACAGAGGAAAAAAATAAAGCTTAAAAAGTATTATATGTTTTTTTTTTTGTTTTTTTTTTGTCTTTTTCCGTGTCCGGCAACGGATCGCAACCCTCACTGTTGCCCCCGGACCATTTCTTTGGGTATATACCTAGAAGTAGAATTGCTGGATCGTATGGTAGTTCTGTCTGTAGTAGTTTGAGAAACCTCCATGCTGTTTTCCATAATGGCTGCACTAATTTTCAGTTGCACCAACAGTGTAGAAGAGCTCTCCTTTCTCCACATCCTCACCAGCATTTGTAATTCTAAGTCTTTTTGAAAATAGCCAGTCTGACTGGGGTGAGATGATATCTCAGTGTGGTTTTGATTTGCATTTCCTTGATGATTAGTGATGTTGAGCATTTTTTTAAGTACCTGTTGGCCACTAGTATGTGTTCCTTTGAAAAATATCTATTCAGCTCCTTTACCAATTTTTTAACTGGGTTATTCGTATTTTTACTGTGTAGTTGTTTGAGTTCTTTGTATATTCTGGATATTAACCCCTTCTCGGATGTATAGTTTGCAAATATTTTCTCCCATTCAGCAGGGCGTCTCTTCACTCTGCTGATTGTTTCTTTTGCTTTGCAGAAGCTTTTTATTTTGATATGATCCCATTTATTTATTTCTTCTTTTGTTCGCACTATCCAGTGCGCCACCGGGCCGGCCCAGAAAGTATTATATGTTGAACGTGTCCCCACCAAAAAGATATGTTGAAGTCCTAACCCCCTGGACCTCAGAATGTGGTCTTGGTTGGAAACAGGGTCTTTCAAAAGATATCAAGTTAAAATGAAGTCATTGGGTGGGCCCTAATCCAATATGACTGGTGTCCTTTTAAAAAGAGAAAATTTGAACACAGCATGATGCACAGAGGGAGACCCAGTGAAAACACACAGGGAGAAGATGGCCATGTGACGAGTGATGTGTTTCCAAGCCAAGGAATGCCGAGGATTGCCAGAAAGCACCAGAAGGTAGAAGAGACAAGGAAGGATTCTCACCTAGAGCTATCAGAGTGAGCACGATCCTGCTGACACCTTGAGACACCTTGATTTTGGACTTCTGGCCTGTGGAACTGTGAAACAATAAATTTCTGTTGCTTTAAGCCACCCAGTTTTGTGGTACCTTGCTATGCCAGCCACAAGAAAATAATACAGAGAAGGTACATGCCTTACCCAAGAAGAACTAGCAAATTCTAACTTCGAAATAAGACCATGCCCTGTCAAAACTTCTCAATCCCAGGGCCTATTCTCTCATCGACTGTGACTTGCTTTACAGGAAGACAATTTCCCAATCAGTTAACACAATCTACACTGGCATATGAAGGCGTGATAATATGTGTATGAATTTTTTAGGCCTTTATCCCTGTCCCATGTAACCTATGTGCACTTTAACCACATCCTGTAACAAATAGCTTCCCAAAGCATTAAATACTGAAATTTCTGGATTGCAGGTAAGCAATATTTGGGTCAGGGGTTTTCGGTTTTTGACATGAAAAGACTACAATTTGACAACCTGCTACCTATCCCCCAGATCTTTTTAGCTGTGATGATCCATTACGAACACAGACAGACCAGATAATGAAAACACAAGCCACATTAAAACAATAATTAATGCAGAAGTGAGAACAGTGACAACTTCTTGACAAAGTAAAATAATGGACAAATAAGGTTTGTCACTTGCAAAGTCTTTTTTTTTTTTTTTTACTGATTATACATATTCATGGGGCACAGAGTTGACCATCAGCACCTGTGCCCAAGATGTGATGATCACATCAATACTATCAGCATGCCCACCACCTCACACTGCAATTGTTGTCCATGTCCCCCACCCCACCCCTCCCCAACCACTCTCCCCCTCCCCACTGGCAACCCTAGGTCTATTCTCTCCCTCTGCAAGTCCAGTACACCACTGTGGTCTTCCCTTCCCTCCTCCTTTCTCTTTTAACTCCCACTTATGAGTGAGTATATGCAGTATTTCTTTTTGTGCCTGGCTTATTTCACTTAACATAATTTTCTCCAAGTTCATTATGTAGCTGTGAGTGGCAGAATTTCATTCTTTGTTATGACTGAGTCCACTGTGTATATACACCACATTTTCTTTATCCAGTCATCTGTTGATGGACACCTAGGTTGGTTCCATATCTCGGCTACTGTAAATAGAGCTGTGATGAACATGGGAGTGCAGGTATCCCTTTGACATGATGATTTCCATTTCTTTGGGTATATACCTAGAAGTAGAATTGCTGGATCGTATGGTAGTTCTGTCTGTAGTAGTTTGAGAAACCTCCATGCTGTTTTCCATAATGGCTGCACTAATTTTCAGTTGCACCAACAGTGTAGAAGAGCTCTCCTTTCTCCACATCCTCACCAGCATTTGTAATTCTAAGTCTTTTTGAAAATAGCCAGTCTGACTGGGGTGAGATGATATCTCAGTGTGGTTTTGATTTGCATTTCCTTGATGATTAGTGATGTTGAGCATTTTTTTAAGTACCTGTTGGCCACTAGTATGTGTTCCTTTGAAAAATATCTATTCAGCTCCTTTACCAATTTTTTAACTGGGTTATTCGTATTTTTACTGTGTAGTTGTTTGAGTTCTTTGTATATTCTGGATATTAACCCCTTCTCGGATGTACAGTTTGCAAATATTTTCTCCCATTCAGCAGGGCGTCTCTTCATTCTGCTGATTGTTTCTTTTGCTTTGCAGAAGCTTTTTATTTTGATATGATCCCATTTATTTATTTCTTCTTTTGTTGCCCGTGCTTTTGGAGTCTTACTCATAAAGTCTTTGCCCAGTCTCTGGATGTGAAAGGAAATCACTCCTATGCAACAGTGGCCCCGTAGTGACTTGGATCCAATTGACTCGTGAAACCCCCCACTTGTAAAATCTGGTCCCTAATACAAAAAAAGAGGATGACAAGATTTTCTCACACACACCAGCGCTGGCACCATGAGAGTCCAGCAGAGCTTTTGGCCAGATGGTCCACCTCTCTGATGAAAAGAGCAGAGGGGACTCACTTTAACATGTGCTATTGGTCTCAAGTCAGAGTCCTGCCTTAAGGTAGCCTCCTACCCTATCCCTCCAAAAAGTCATAAAACTCAATTTTGCAATCAAAGTCTACCGTCAGAGTACTTCAGTGAAGTTGTTATTTGCAAGGACAATGCCACAATTACAACAAGCAAGCACTGAGCCAACAGAGGAGAAAGGGCTCCTATTGATTCTCATCATCCAAATCCAGGCATTTTTGGCAAACCCACAACCAGTTCTCATCTCTATACTTTGTCTTCCTGCAAGGACAATGCCACAATTACAACAAGCAAGCACTGAGCCAACAGAGGAGAAAGGGCTCCTATTGATTCTCACCATCCAAATCCAGGCATTTTTGGCAAACCCACAACCAGTTCTCATCTCTATACTTTGTCTTCTCTCTATTCTGGTTAAAGAGGAAAATGCCGTTAAGTAACAGACTGCATCAAACTTACCACCCTTGAAATGGTTTGCTTGCATGTGCATAGATGAATCTGTTACTAATTTGTGTTTCAAACAAGGTTTGTACATTATTTTTCAAAAACAACCCATCCACAGTGTTAAAACAACAGATGGTGTTATGGGCTGAATTGTGTCCCCTCCCAAAATTCCAATACTGCATTAAGTCCTAACCCCCTAGTACCTCAAATGTGACTGTAATTAGAGAAAGGGTCTTTAAACGGGTGATTAAGTTAAAATGAGGTCATTAGTGTGGGCCCTAAGCCACTCTGCCTGGTGTCCTTATAAGAAGAGGAGATTAGGATACAGATTCACAGAGGGGAAACCATGTGAAGACAGACGGGAAGACAGCCATCTACAAGCCAAGGAGCGAGGCCTCAGAAGAAACCACTTTTGCCAACACCCCGATCTCAGACAGATCCCTCTAGAACAGTGAGAAAATAGATGTGTTGTTTAAACCACCCAGTCTGTGTTACTTTGTTATGGCAGCCCTCACCAACTAGTATAGACGAAGCTCCACCATTCTGAATTTTTCTTCTTCTTTTTTTCTTTCTAATGAATAAAATGACATAACTAATGGTCTTTTAAAAACCAAAAATCACGAAACACATTGTCAGGGATTCTTTGCCCATTTCCTTAAAAGTCTTGAAATTACTAAATCACTGATGTCGTTCTGTCAATGAGCAGATGGGTATCACAACAGTGACAGCGCTGGCTGATGTGGGCGGGGGAGGCACACCCAAGAGAAGAACAAGGTGTCAGAGAAGAGACCTGTGCTCTCTTTGATATGACTTCAACATCTTCAAGTTAATCTTCCTACTGAACATTTTGGGGCTATTTGTCTGCTCAGCTTCTCTTCTGGAACCACCCTTTCTCCACTCTCCAAGCAATTCATATAGTGCTGATCCCCTTTGCCCCCACCAGCTCCAAGGATGTCATCTAGGCTCTTCTAACCAGATCACAACCAGGACTTTTACCACCAGAAGTGGTGGGGGAAAGACGCTCTCTTGCAGCTGCAAAGGGAGGTGGCAGGATGTAAGCCTGGGACTCCTGGGGATCATCTCTGCCATCCTGTGGGGACAGCCTGCCTGAGAAGGAAGCCGACACAGAGGTAGGCAGGGCCAGGGCATGGAGTAACAGAACCACAATGATGTTGGTGGAAGACGTGCATCCAGCCCTGTTTGATGCTTTTCTCTATTTTTCAGTTACTAGAGCAGGTAAAGTCGAATATTTTTTGTTGTTTAACATCAGCATAAATAAGCTTCCTATCATTTATATCTAAAACAGTCCTTGCTGAGCTATTGGGCACTCTGATACGCATGGCCACATATCTAGCTACATGTGTAAAAGTTTCATCAAAATTTAAAGTATGTTTACATTTTCCTGAAACCCCACATAATTTCAAGGGTGTTTAATCAGGAGTGGAATGTAACAGCGTTAGGAGATATTGAGGTTCCTGAAAATCTATGGGAAAATAATATTTAGCTCTATAAGGGCTGGTGGCAGAAAACAACTTAAAAATTACCTACTCTAGGTAATTGGTTATAAGTGTATGAACATTTTAAAGACTTCTATTTATAAATCCAAACTGTTCGTTAAAAAAAGTCTTCCTAATTTATGCTTATACTACCAGATTTTGACATTATTTCTCTTATAGCACCAATATTATACAGTATCACGTTTTTTCAGTTTGAGAAATGAAAAATGTCATTTTTTTGTTTTAATTTTCATTTCTATGAACATCTTAGAATGTATTTATTAACCACTTTCTTTTGAGTGTGTGACATGTCTGTTCATGTCCTTCACCAAATTTTTAAGATTTTTCTAATTCATTTTTAAGAGTTCTTTATGCATTGAGGATGTTAATCTTTGTGGGTTAAATTTGTTCCTTATCAATTGACTTTAAATTCAATTTGTGATGTTTTCCTTTGTACGTTGAGAAAATAATTTTCTATCTAAATATTAAATAAATTTAAAAAATAAAAAAATGAAAAATAAATTATCCACTCTAACTTTAGTATCTTAGGAGGAAGTGATCTTCATGCCTTTTTTCTTTTTAATTCTGAGGTTTGAAAAACTTGTACTGCCTTGCCTTATTTTTAGGCTGACATCTAAAGTTCTCATCATAAACTAAATAATTTCTAAGGATACAAGGGTACTTCAAAAAGTTGGTGTAAAACTAGAATTAAAAGGTGATATGAATCTTTCCATAAACTTTTTTATAAATTCCCCTTGTATAATTCTTGGCATATTGTAAACATTAACATTTTAAAATGAAACTTTTACATTACATTTTTAAAGGGAATCTAGCAATCCAGTTGCCGTTATCCATTTTAATAATTCAAGAGAAGTTACTTTTTAAGGCCTGAAAAATGTTGTGTCATTTCTCTGCATGATAAAGGGACCCAAACATCCTGTTTCTAGCACCAAACTTAACCAGGTAAAAGACAACGCGGATAGGGACAGCACACCAGTTTCTAATAGTCCCTTTGCTGGGTGCCCCTTGATGTTTTTATACCCAGAGCAATGCACCAGAGTAAGATTAGTTTTGGGTAAGAGCTGTGCCTTTATAAATTGGGAAAGGATAGCTATGAATATGGTGGTGGGAGAACAGTGGACCAGACAGGGGTGGTCTTAGGCTGATTGCTTCCAGTGAAGCGTACAAACGTGAGGTTGAAAATCTGGAAACGGATTTCCTTAAAACTATCCACAGCTGCATACTCCATCAAAAGTCTTCAATGTAACCCCAGTATACATCCTTCATGTAGGTATATTCCATATCAAGACACCTGGGTTAGTGGATGACAGGACAGAGATTAAAAGAAAATATTCTGGAGACAGAACTGGGTTCCAGTTCTGGCTTTATCGCTTGGGCAAATAATATCTTCTCCAAACCTCAGTTTTCTGATCTGTGAAATGGAACTGCTCAGCCCAGAGGGTTGGAGTGAGGATTCAAAGGCATCATGCATGGAAAGCATATCTCATAAGCACAATAAGAAGCATTTAATAATAAATGGTCGCTATAATTATTACCACCATTATTTCTCCAAACCTCAGTTTTCTGATCTGTGAAATGGAACTGCTCAGCCCAGAGGGTTGGAGTGAGGATTCAAAGGCATCATGCATGGAAAGCATAGCTCATAAGCACAATAAGAAGCATTTAATAATAAATGGTCGCTATAATTATTACCACCATTATTACTGTTATTTTAAATATTGCTCATCACAACTACAGTGCTCATTGACTCTCCTCTCCCTTACTTGTCAGAGCCCAAATTTCCTATGAGAGAGAGGAGCAGGGTGGATAGAGAACTCCTGGAAAATGGCCTCAGGTGATTGGTGGGCAAGCATTTGCTTTTACCATCAGGGCCTCTGCAAACTTCCTGAGACCTCTGCACAGGGCTGAAAAGAGAAAGACTGTGGCCACCTCCTCCTCCTCCTCAGGACCCATTTGTTTTCTTATTTTACCAAGCAAGGGGGCAAGGGCAAAAAGTAGGGGGAAGAAGGGGAGAAATTCTAAATAATAACAATTACGATAGGTAATACTTACTGTTTTCTGTGTACTGGCATGGTCCTAAACATTACACACACATTAACAGATTTAATGAGCTCAAAAATGCTACGTTTCATAGGAGTTATGGACAACCCCAAGCAGAAGAAAAAAGAACATGACAAAAGCTAACACCCAGAGAAAGCATCCCATGATGTGAATTAAATCAGACCACCACTTGAGAAGCAGCAGGGCTCCCTAAACCATATAACCAACACCCCATGCCTAGTGCCAGTTCATAAAGTTCTGCTGTATCTGGATCACACAAACCCTCTGATAAGCCCAGGGCTCCTCTGTCACTCCTCAGTGATTTGCTATGCAACCTATTCAGGCAGCACCCATGCCTGGTTTACAAGGGCAGAGTAATAAAAACCCAAATGGACCTCACAAATACTAGAGGCAAAACTAAATATTCTCACATAAACATGTGGTTAGCTGGAAAACAGGCTTTGGGCACTGCTGCTGAACTTCTGCACAAATGTATCCCATCCTCTCTAGTCACTCCCCATAACTGTCTGATAATTTCTGAATCAATTATAACTTTCATTCTGCATCTGGTTCTTTAAAGAACATGGAATGGTGGTAAACAGAAGCCACGGTCAAAGTATTCATCAGCATCCAGGGACCAACGGTGGAGCCAGAAAGAAGCAAACACTTGAAGCGGGGGGGAGCAATAAAAGGCACAAAGATTCTTCAAGCCCCCACCCCACCCCACTTCAACAGTCAGCCCTTGAGGGCTGTGTGAAGACATTTCTAGGTCTGGAGAGATGACAAAGACCCCTTCTCCACCTTCATCCCCACCATCAGATTCCTTGAGGACATCAGTATGCCCAGGAAGGCCCAAAAGCCATTCAAGTCATTGACGAGGGATACATGCATTCTCAGCACCATGCTCAGCCAGTGAGCACACTGGCCATCGCTATATAGGGTCCGAACCCACGGCCTTGGCACTACCAGTGCCACACTCTCCCGAGTGAGCCACGGGGCCGGCCCTAATTTATCATCTTCTTGATCAAAAGTCACCCTGCCTTCCAAAAACCCACAGCCCCAACCTAGTTTGTCAACTTCATCTGCACCTCTTTGCTAACAGAAACCAAAGCTGCCATAGTCCTTAACCCAAAAATACATAACTGTGTTTTTGTCAACCTAACCTGGCTCCTCTACTTCCCTTCAATCCTTACATTCAGATTTTAATTATATTATGTCCAAACACTCAACTCAAACCCTATCTCTTCCATTGAGTTTACAAAGCTTGAGTAAGCTCCCACCTCTGATTTCCCATCAACTTTCAGTGGTTTTCAACTCCACAACAATTCACACCCAGCCACATCTTTTCTATTGTTGCTCTAAACTGTCATTTAAATCTTCTACTGTTAGGGCCGGCCCGTGGCTCACTCAGCAGAGTGCGGTGCTGATAACACCAAGGCCACGGGTTCGGGTCCTATATAGGGATGGCCAGTTGGCTCACTGGTTGAGCGTGGTGCTGACAACACCAAGCCAAGGGTTGAGATCCCCTTACTGGTCATCTTTAAAAAAAAAATAAATAGGGCTGGTCCGTGGCTCACTCGGGAGAGTGCGGTGCTGATAACACCAAGGCCACGGGTTCGGGTCCTATATAGGGATGGCCAGTTGGCTCACTGGTTGAGCGTGGTGCTGACAACACCAAGCCAAGGGTTGAGATCCCCTTACTGGTCATCTTTAAAAAAAAAATAAATAGGGCTGGTCCGTGGCTCACTCGGGAGAGTGCGGTGCTGATAACACCAAGGCCACGGGTTCGGGTCCTATATAGGGATGGCCAGTTGGCTCACTGGTTGAGCGTGGTGCTGACAACACCAAGCCAAGGGTTGAGATCCCCTTACTGGTCATCTTTAAAAAAAAAATAAATAGGGCTGGTCCGTGGCTCACTCGGGAGAGTGCGGTGCTGATAACACCAAGGCCCCGGGTTCGGATCCCACATAGGGATGGCCGGTTCGCTCACTGGCTGAGCGTGGTGCTGACAACACCAAGTCAAGGGTTAAGATCCCCTTACCGGTCATCTTTAAAAAAAAAAAAAAGATAAATAAATAAATAAATAAATAAATAAATAAAAAATCTTCTACTGTTGCTTAACTTATCACGCATGTTTTCTAATTTCTCCTCCAACCATGTTCCTTGAGGGCAAGGACAGGAGGCTCTCAATTTAATTTAATAAATGTTTACTGAAGGATTCTTAAGAGTGAGGCACTTAGCAGGCTGCTCCATAGATACAAGGGTGGGTGTAACCTAGTCACAGCCCTTAAGGAGCTGATACTTAAGAGAGAGAATAAGAAAAGTGTCTAGATACTGACAATGCCAAGCAGAAGATGCCAACCACCTGCCTGTCCTTCGCCTTTCATTCATGCCTTTATTAGCATTTACCTCCCCCACCAAGACAAGGCTACTGGATGGATGATGAGTGATTTCCACTGTCAAGCCAGCTGGGACCTGCACACAGTAGGAGCTTGGTGAACGTAGGCTGAGTGAGTGAAGGAAATGCCATAAAGAGACAGAGTGCCACGGAGCCAATGGTCAGGAAGGAGAGATTTCAACCAGACAGAGATAGGAGAGAGGATGGAGGTTTGATCCAGCAAAGGCAGAGGCAATAACATGTCTCCCGAGCGGGAAAACAAAGTGAACTTTTAGGCAACAGCTAACAGACCAGGAATAGAGAAGACCTGGAAAGGAGTCCTAGGAAATCCAGCGAGGTGAGAGGCGGGGAAGCCAGGGGAGATGTCAGCACTGAGACAACCAGATTGAAAAGTCTGAACAGCTAAGAGTGGAGTCCTGGCTCCATGCTTCGTGGATGTGCAACCTGGGTAAGCCTCAGCTTCCACATCTGTAAAGTGGGAGAGTAAGGCTACCACCTCAAAGGGTTGCCATTAGGATGCAACAACAAAAACAATCAAATGGAAGCATGCCTGGCATACAAGAAGCACTTGGAGAAAGTGCTTTTGGGCATGAAACAGACTGAAGTAGAGTGTATCAAGGAGAAGGGAAGGAGGTTAAAGACAGAGCCAAGATGGTACAGGGTGTAAGAAGGCAGAGCCACAGATTGCATCAGGTGATCAAGGAACCTGGTTCTAATCCTGCCGCCCCTCTGGATAATTCTCTTTACCTCCCTGCCTTAGTGTCCTTGGCTGTAAATGAAGGTGTTGGTCTAGTGAGACAAAGGTCTCCTCCAGCGACAGCAGTCTCTCAACACAGCAGCTTGGCCTTCCAACAAGGCATCATGAGTACTCATGATGTTGAGACGCCCAGGTGGGAGCAATTCATGTAAACAGAGAAAGGGGGAAAGACATCAAGATGCAGAGAAGAGATCTTCCCACTGGAGACACAGCGCTCAAGTCCCTCCCTCTGTCCCCGAAATCCACTTCATCCTCCTCACATGAGAACCATGGCCCCTGTCCACATCTGAGTTATTTTGTAATCATCATCGCCAGCACTGATCACAACCCCCTACGGTCTACTGTATTGAAAATGTTTTCCAAGGCATTTTCAAGGCAACTTACACATAAATGTGAACAAGCTTTATAGCATGCCCATTCTTCTCATTCCAGATACTTAAACTTCCTACAAATTCAGAGGAAAGAAAACACATGACACATTTTGGTATTGTGCTCTCCTTGCCTTTTTACAAAGCTATCAATGTCTGAACCACAACAATGATCCCTAAGAGAATTCATTTTGCTGATCTGAAATGTCCTTCACATTTTTAAAATAAAAGCTTCCAGGAAAGCCTTCAAGGAGTCCAAGTTTATTTCACCACCATTTAAGTCTACTGTTATTTATTTACTCTCCTCTCCCTCTCTCCCATCACCCTCATCCCAATACTGAAAGCATGACCAGTCACTCATTCATTCACTAAATAAATGATTCAATGTGCCCACAACTACTTATTTAGTGCAAACCTACTAAGTAGTAGGCACCACTCCTGCAGGCAGGAAAAGCCCCATCCTGCTTATCGCTGCCTGTGCCTCCCTTGGCTCCTGAAACAACTACTAAATGCCATTCCCAGATGAGAGGTGACATCAGTCAAGGAGTCTGGTACACAAATAGTGTTGGCATATTAAAGATCTACACAACTGTTCTGGAAACAAAAGCCAGGGAGGGGTGGAGTGTGGAGGTATGGTTTCCAGTTATCCACAGCAATGTTAACCTTCTTAATAATAACAAATATGTACTTAATATATCTAAGGCAGCTGCAGCAATCTCTAACCAGAGAATAACACTCAAGAGCCCATGTTTCTTGGCTAGATTTAAATTTGAAAAAAAAAAAAAGTAGAAGAAAGAAATCCTCACACACCCATGTTCTGAGATAAATCCTCCTAAATTCTCCTAAATTCTAATGCTGCCAAGGACAGCTAGAAAGACCAGAAAGCCCTTTCTTCCCAGTTGGCCTGGGTAATTCAGAAAAAAAAAACTATGTTAAGAGCAAAGCTCCCTGGTACTCAGGGTTCCATCTCCATCTGTGTCTGCTGCCTGTCCAAAGCACAGCCCCATAATGTGACAAGAGAGGCTCAAATTGTAGGTGAGACTGCACTTTCAATTCCAGCCCCAGCCTGTGATTACCTACAACTCCAGGTTGCCCAAAATTACCTCTGGAGCCTTAAACGCCTTACATTTTATTCCATTCCTAGAATGAATTCTTTTTTGGAAACTTTCGTAAGAGATAAAGGAGCAAAAACACAAAAAGCCCTAGATATTTCAGTTACAGTGAAGGAAGAGCCAGCAGACAGCATGATTTCAGTTGGGTTTTAAATGTCTCATGCATACCGCCTCTTCTGTATACTTAGGCAGAACAAAATGAATTCCCTGTCTCTGCAATTATGAAAACTCAGAATCCTGGAAACTCTTACTTAATTTACTTTTTAAACCATTTCTGCTCTTGATATATTCTTAGAGGTAGAATGTGAGGGTGGTTAAGGAATTTACGAAGGTGGGTACACTTAAGACTCCAGAAAGAACAGCAGTTTAAATAAGCAATCTGCCAAAAGTAAGTAAGTAAGCGAAGTAACTCCATGTGGTAGGTTAGTGGTTATAACAGTTTATAAAACTACCATACTGCTTTCTGTAATACAGTTCGATATTAGGCTCATTAGCAGTTATTAAAATATTCTAGTTTATGTTTGAAAAGTCCTTGAAAATGTCTATCACAATTGTGTTAATCAAATAATTTGAAATACAATAAAGAAACTAGCTATTAAAATGAGACTTGCTATGAATCCCTTTTGTAAAATAAAAATCCTTTAGTATGCCCCAAATTACTTAAATTATTTGACTTTAAGATCAGATTTTATATGCCAGGTTCTCCTAAAACACAGCACTCTTCCACTTAGCTTCAATACTGAAATAATAATGTAACAAACCTTATATTTACATTGCACTCATATCGAATCTCCTCTTTCCAATAAGCAATGCCCTCTACCCCACCCCCAGGAGATCAGTGGCAGTGAGGGGCCTTCTTTCTAGCAACTCACAAACCTGGAGGCATGAAATTCAGTCAGTTTGCATTTTTCCTGACTTGTACTTCTACATGATTGCTCTTCTGCTGTTTTTTTTCTTCAAAAGATCCTTCCCTTCATATTTACCCAACAGCTCCCCTACAAGGTAACCTTCCCAGCCGAATGAACAGGTTTCCCTTTCCATGTTATAGTCCAGGCTTTGCAAAATCCTGAAGTGCCAACTCAGCTTTTATCCACTTAATTTTGAAACAATGAAAATTTGCAGCACTGGTTGGTTTTTTTTTTTTTTTTAATCACAAAGCACTTAATTCTCAAGTAGAAGCCAAGGAAGAGTGTAACATTCCAGAACCAACAGGTTTCAACAACACATAAGAAGTCAGCAATCAGGTCTGGCTGCTTATGTGTGAATGGCCTTATATATCAACTATCAACGGAGTTCTAATGCAGTCTGCATTATGCAGAATCTACAAATGGCAAAGCAAAGACTTTGTGGTTCTTTTCTTCAGTACTGCATACTTGCAAGTGTTTTATAGTTCAAGGTAGAGTACACCTTTGAACTGGTCAGGCTTCTTCCCATTTCAGAGCTAGAAAGCTAGAACACCTAGGGAATAGTCTGGGCTTTGCCACTAACTAGCTTAGGTAAGCCTTTTCTCTCTCTGGGCCCAGAGAGAAAGTTATCTTGTAACTAAATTTGTAGTTACAAGATAAATAACATACTTATGTATACAGACAGCACCTGAAGCCCAGAGAGGTGAAGAAGTATTCTAAGGTCACACTGCAAATTAAAATAGGTGATGCAAGACTGGACTCCAAATTGCCTGGTTTTATTTAAACCACCCTGGCTCCCACTCAACACAGGGATGGATGATAGAGACAAAGCAAACACTCAAACTCAAACACACACACACATATACGCACACACACCCCACACATACACCCCACAGGGGCTTCTGACTTTTGCCCCCACTGTCCTTCTGGCTTCTGTTTCTAAAAAACTAAATATAATATACTTGGCTCTGGAGATTGATATTGTAACTGTGACTTTCCTTTCTTCTAATATCCTCTGCATGGTTACATTTTTGCTTTTCTTCCTCACCATCCCACAAAACACACACATACACACACATGGGCGCGCACACACTCCCATTCTCAATATTATAAAACTCTTCCTTTTCCAACAGCAAAGAAAGTTTGGGCCAGAACTGAAATGATTACAATAAAAGAACCTTGTTCAAGTGTTAAACACGACCATAACTCTACCCAGAAGCAAATCTGACAAGATGGAATTTGTTCTCACGGAAAAAGGCTTTTCTTTTTCTCCCAACTATATCATTTGTCAAGTAACATTGTCATTTTTCCCACTGCTGCATAATCATGTAATGAAAGCCCCAGATGTAATTAATGTACACAAGAGGGCAGACTTACGGTTGATAAGGGACCCTTTCTTTATTTGCATTGCTAATAGTTTTTTAAAGAACAGGCAAAATGCTATATTAGAAGGCTAATGGACAAAAAAGAAAATTTCCTTTTCAGTTTTTAATAACAATGTGGGATAATCAACTAGTACTCTTGGATCTTAGCCAGCAACCATTCTTACCACACATACAGCATGAAGCTGGGACACAGTCCTCAGCATAGAATCTTAGTAAATTATCTCCTTTCTACAGCAAACTTCCCTCTTCCAGAACAACCACTTGCTAGTCACACTAACTACTGACTACTCTCCATACACACTACATACTTGACAGTTTCCTTGCTGTTCTTTCTGCCTGAGACTCCCTTTGTTCCTACGACCCTGGCAAGCTCAAACTCATCTTTTGGACACACCTGCACAATAGTACTTAGCTCATAGTAATAGCTGAATGTCTGCCTCCCCTAAAAGTCTATAAACTAAACATGGAATTTCTGTAACCTCAGCACAGAGCATGGCATCTGCCACAAGGCAGACATTCTATTACTTGTTAAATTGAAAGGAAAAAGGTCTTCTAAAATACGTTTATTTATGCCTTGACTATATTGGCCACTGCCTACTACTCTCCAAATATCACCGTGACAGAGAGAAGCTGAATACCTCTCAATGTCAAATACTTAAAGTAGAGCAGCAAAGCCTCAACACCACCAGCAGATCCTGTGAGGTGGCTGTATTCCCCAGTTGTGTCAATCACAGGGTGCCTGGAGCACTCAGTCCTCTGGGTCTTATACCCCCAACCCAATATGTTCCCTCTGTGAGAATCGCTGGCTGCAAAGGCACCTTCACCTTGCCCATGGACCCTACGCAAGGCCAGCATCCTGGCTCAACTTTGTACTCTACCTCTGCCATCTAGCTTCCTTCAAATTCACGAGATTTCATTCATGCCTTAGGACCACACATATATCCACTCCAGATCAGTTTTCACTAATTGGTGCTCAATGGCAAAGTAATGGTATTTCCCTGTTCCAATCTCTTACACCCTGACTATACTGTGCCTACGAGAATCAATCTATAAAGCCTCAATTGTAGAAATAAAGCTTTATGCTGACCATTTTTTCTAGACCACAACAATAGCTCCCTTCAGTTACCTAATATACACTATATACATGGGTAAAGGGTCCCAAATGCAGTCTATCAGACTCCAGAGTTCGGGGAAATGTAACAACTAACATAGGTTCATAGGTTTCAAACAGTCTAATTTACACGCTGAATTTGACCTTAGAATCTAGTAAGACCCAAATCTTGGTGACATCTGCCTTTTTAGGGGCCAGTATTCTGAACCAGGCAGTTTCTTCTTGGACTCTACCTCTCCCCTTTCCTGTCTCCACACCTCTGGGGTCAGCTTTGATGAGACTTGGCCATGTGGCAAGCCTGGGCAATGGGGTTTTGTTCTTCCAGTTATGCTGGAAGAGCCCCAGATACTAATTTAATACTTTTAAATCACCTGAGGTGAAAGTACAACTACATTGTCAGATGTTATGTTAACATCTGTATACGTATACAGTATGTACTTTTAAGGGGACAATAGCAAGAAATTTTAAGTTTCATGAAGTTGATTCTAGAGATGTTTTAAAGTGGCATGATTTCATGAATACTGCAGGGGAGAAATTTTGATTACAAACTGTTAGGGAATCTAAAGTTAGCATGGCTTAATGTCCAGAGGGTAGAAAATTTACAGTCCTTATATACTTAGAGATTGTAACTGAGTCTTTCCAGAATTTCACATAAGACTTTGCAGTTAACCACTTCTGAGTTGTCCAAACGACACTTCAGATATGAGCAGGCCCAACGCTTAAGCATTTGGAATTCACTCATTAGTGCAAGCGTGCATTGGGTACCAGAAAGTTAGGTTCATGAGCCCTAAAGATATGCCAGTCTTTGTGACACAGGACCTTGTGTTTTCCTCATCAGTGGTGGAATAAAAAAATAGTCCTCCCTAGTGTCCTGCCACTGCAGGTGGCTGAAGGATGGAGACACTACAGGATGTACCCTCCTGCATTCCACATCAACTTTAACACACAGCTCAGGAAATGAGTACCAAAGGAAACCTTCGGAACCTTCCCAAGGGATGGAAGCACCTCCAGGACTTCTGATGAGATGCAAAAGCCTTTCATTTCTAAGGCTCTTCCAGTTATGGTTTAAAAGCCAAAGGAATCCACATTGTCTCACATCAAAAAGTTAATCCACGACCCTGCACACTTCATTAAGTGAAGTAAGAGGGCCCACGCTTGCCAGCAGCTACTGTCCACTTCAGAGTGAAACAATTTTTCCTTTAAAAACCTTTCTATCCTACTAGGGGGATTTGTTTCCTTTCCTCGCCACTCTTGAAAACCCACGAAGATCTAAATCTTGATGACTTTTGCCTCTCTGTGTGAGTTAGTTTTCTTTCTGGCATGGAATTAACAGGGCCAGGCTCGATAAATGTGTATTCTCCTCAAGCAATTTTCACCAAAGTACTCTTGAATAAGAAAGGTACACTGGGAGATGTGTGAAACCTTAAAGCCTGTCTTTTTATTTTTTATTTTTTTCCACAGGGAGAACCCAGCATGTCTATGAGCAATTCATCCATGTCACCCATGGGTGAGAAATGAGTAAAGAAACCACCGCTTGTCCCATTTCTAATTTAGATCCTTCCCTTATCGTAAGTCTTTCAAAGCTGATTCCTGGGGTGGGAAGACAGGAGAGGTGAGGAGAAAAATGAACCTGAGCTGACTGCCTCTACGGAGTGAATAAGCACTTTGGGTTTCCACCTGAGTCACAAAGGGAATGCCTCTGCATTTAGGTGAGGGGGACGTTCCCCCTGCCACCCTTTCCCCAGTCTCCCCTTGAAGGAAGCAGGAGCCTGAGCTCTCTCTTGACGCACTTACATAAGACCCTGTAAAACTTCCTGTGACATTCACAAAAAATGTAAGTGCTATTTTGCTTCCTCAGGAGATCATTTTAATGGACTGAGTGACAAAATTCACGGATTCTGAATTCTGCAGAAACCTGCTCTCAACCGAGGTACACCAGCACAGGGAGGGAAAAAATCCATCCCCATTAAACAGGGTCACCCAGGGGATGGATTCAGTTTGCGAGAGACAATCTGTTCCCTCCGAAGTGACCCATTTAAAATCAGATTGTTCTGGGGGAAGCTCACAGGTTTAATAAATTTCAAACAGGCAACGACAGGCTTATACGACTGAGGTTTCTTAGGAGGAACACTTAAAAGATGGAAATAAAGCAATGAACAAAATAACTTGAGGATGCACAAACTTTGGAGTTGTCACTCCAACCTTCAGAAGTAGAGACATTTACGAGAATGTCTGGATCTCTACGTGTACATTGATCGCTCATCACAAGCAGCTTTATCTAACAGGACGGTCATGCTGACTGGGTTTCCCCCCTACAGATATCGCAGCCAACCAACCACTCTGTCCTAAAGAGGGACTCGAAAGCGGTGGCTGCTCACCCCCACGTCGGCCTGGACTCTCCGCAACAAGGAGCAAAAGAAAAGTTCTGTGCAGCACCCCAGGAAAGTCAAGTGAGTGTCGCCAGAGAGGGACCTCTCCAAACACAGCAGACTCCCCAAAGCACAGGTGCTCACAACTTACAAGCCTGGGGGAGTGGGAGGAGTGGTGCGGACGTATCACCTCCGGGTGTTATCGGGAAACTTCTTGCTCGCTCCCTGTCCGCAGCCTGTGTGCCCAGAAGCGGGGCAGGCCCTGAGACGGGTCCTGGACACCTCGCAGGCTCCCACCTCCAGCCTCTCCAAGGCTCCTGGCCCAAGCAGCAGAGGGTGTACCCGCCCACCGTCCCTCTCTCTCCACCGGCACCCCGAGTACAGGGGGTACCAGCCACAGGTTCAGAGAACTTGCCCAGCGCTGTTCACCGGAGCGCCCCCGCGGCGACTCTCTCGCACCCCAGGCTCTTACCTTGGCCGTGACTGCCGCCAGGCAGAGGGAGACCGCGGAAGAGCTGGGTGGCGCGGCGGCACCGCTGCCTACGAGGCGTAGGGGGTCCGGGTCGGGGTCGCAGCAGGCGCCGCCCTGGTCCGAGCGGCGGTGCCAAGCGCAGACTTCGGGGCAGCCCACGACTCCAAACGCCGCGGGGAGGCGCCGGGTCGCCCAAACTGAGCACTGTCCCTTCTTCCTCTCCCTCCGGGGTCGCTGACTGGAGCTGCTCCCTGCCCGGGGTACTCTTCCGAGCTGGGGGCGCCCCGCATGGGCAGGGGCTTGGGTCCGCCTCGGGTGGGTCCG
>NW_007734246.1:51122-64921 GCF_000696425.1 Galeopterus variegatus | reverse complement strand
GAGCCGGGATCGCGGGCCGGGTCGGGACTAAAGAGTGTGAGCTGGGAGCTCCCCGCCCTTCTTCCCCGAGCCCGGCCGCTCCCGGCCTTCTCGGGCTTGGCGAGCCTCGCGGAAAGAGGGGAAGGGGGGCGGGACGGGTCCGCAGCTTCCGCTGTGGAGACGCTTGCAGGCTCCCGGGGCCGTGCAGCCGGGCCAAACGTCTCCTTACACAACAGCCGTCGTGGGAAGTAGCAAGTTTCCTTGCACCCGCCTTCCACTCGGGTCGCCGCTGCTTCGGAGGTGGGCAGGGTACGACGGGACAGCCCGAGGCTGCGAGAAGCCCCGTGGAAGGGCTTTGACAGCATCTTTTGGGGGTCTGTAGCCAAGAATCCTGTCCAAGGCTCCCTACTCTTTGGGGGAACCCGCATTTCTGCGTTCCCCCCAACACACGCACACACCCCGTACACGCACAGCACGCCCCTCCCCGTTCTGATTTGATTCTCGCTCTTTCCTTCCTGCCACAAGAACCCCGCGCGCAGCATCCCGTTGAGTGGACGTCCAAGTTCCCAGCCTAAGGACGAGGGCGGGGGTGTGGAGAGTCCTCTGAGCTGCGGAAGGAGTGGGTGAAGCTGCTTATGGTAAGGGACGGGGGGGAGGGAGAGTAGATGGAAGGAGGCCTCCCTCGAGCAAAAACCCAGCAGGAGAAAGCAGAGAGGCAGGCAGGGAAAGACGGCGCGGAGCGATGGACAACTCCGACTCGGACACCGGAGCTCCGGGAGCAAGGTCCAGCTCCCGGGTTTTTCCTCAGCTCGGTCCCAGGGCTTCTGGGGTCCCCTTCCCCCTGGATCCCCACCTCTCCCCAGCCGGGCGGGCGGCCGGTTTCTGCCTCCCCTCAGCGCGCGCCTTGCTGCGCTCCAGGACTCAGGCGAGGCCGGGGGAATCCCGCCCCCCCGTCCCCCCAGTTCTTGGAAAGGGCAGGGGAAGAATGGGAGGAAAGGGGGTGCATAAGGAAAGGCTGCCGAGGCTCGAGCAGCCGCGCTGTTCACTCTCCCAGAGGTCGCGTGGGGACCCAAGGGCTTCGGAAGTCCCTCCCCTGCTCCACTCTGGACCTGGCTCCCGCCTCGGTCACCACACGCTCGGCCTTTAGCTCGACCTAGGCGGGACCCTTCCCCCATCCCCCCTTCCCACAGCCTCGTTAAACCACGACCCCCACCAGCAGCAGCAGCACCGGCCCTTCCCCTGCTCCGGAGCGCTGTTTACCTAAGCTCAGTGGCAGACTGAGCCGAGGAGTATGCGGACAGAAGGCAGCGGTGGCACAGCAGCGTCCCCGTCCCCAGCGAAGAAGTAAACGACGTTTGCTTTGGAGCTTCGGGATAAGTTAACTGCGGAGCTGGGGTCCTGCTGTCTTCTCTCTGCGGGGATGAGTCTCACCGTGCACGTTGCACTGTGCGCGTTGTATCTGATTTTGATGCCATTACGGTGTTGGAGAAGAACATTGTATAATAAAATATTATCTAATATCCTAGAGACCATTAAAGTGTCAAAGTTTAATGCCAAGCCTCGTAGCTCGAAGGCTGCTCAATTCTTCCTCTGACGTGCAGCTCTGTTCTAGAACGCGCTGAACACAAGGGGATCATTTTTAATTTTTGCGGGCCGAATGTTCTTCCTTCCTACTCTCCCTCCTCCCCACCCCCAACCCCCAGCCCGGAACCGGGTAAAGTTAAAGCAAGAATTTGTGCTTTCTTCTTATTTATTGTTTTGCTTCACTTCATTAGTGGTGTAAAATGCATTATTATGATACATTAGCATATTGATAAGGGTAATGTGATAGAGGAAGGGGAGACCTGAAATTTATAAGCAAAGGAGAAACGATTGAATAACATCAGAAACTAAAAGATATGCATGTGTGAAAGAAACGTCTCTATTATAATTACTCAAGTGTAGTACATTCTCTAGATTGGATCTTAGAAAAATATGACCATGGTGGATAGAGATCAATATCCACTCTGGTCAGTAAGGTACATTGAAAATATTATTCATTATTAGGAGATTTCACAAAATTTATTTGCATCTGTCAGTAAGTACCTTCAGTGTGAAAAGCTTTTCTCTATCAATTCAAGGTTGCAGTTTTTTAAAGTCAGTGACATATCTACTGCTCTAAATGATAGGAATGTTGTCAGACTGAAATATTCCACAAACAAGCCCCACCCAATCCCCACATTTAAAAAATCCCTTTGGAAAATTGTAAAGCTCCTGAACTCTCCAGTCCAACCGACTATGAAACCTAAGGTAGAATGTAGTTGCCTAGGAATTATAGCCCTTTGACACAAACCAAGATATAAATGTCTTAAAAGGATTTTGCTTTGACAAATAGTGTGAGGAATGCAGAATAAAATATGTAAGGTGATATATCTGTTATTTCTAAAAAATCAGCACAGCTTTCGCTAAGAACTGAGAAATGAAAAAATATTGAGCCCTCTAAACCAACTGTTACCTATTTATCTCCACGCAGGTCTCTTTTTTGTTGTTGTTGTTAGGGTCAAGGAGACCCAATCCTAAGAAACCGGAGGTCTTAAAACAGCCACTAGGGGGCTCTAAAGGCATCTCAAAGAGGAAGCGGGGAAAACGTGCTCTCACCTCTGTTTTTCTGTGTACCTAATGGAACTTGAACCTAAAAACAAGTTAGGAACATGGTGCAAAGTTTGTAGACAAATCGGGCTTTATGCTTTAAAAGACCTGAGTCTAATTTTGACCCAGAGATCAATAATTTAGCTTCCCAACTCTTTTCTTACCTCCAAGAAAAAAATACAACAAAAAAGGAGTATTGCTTTTATTGAGAGGAAGTTGGCCTGATACTCTTACCATCTTAAAGTCAACCCAATTATATTTACCATTCCAAACAGGACCTTCTTTCTAAGATTTAGGGACTGTTTTCTGAATGTTTTGCACATTCTTCAAGAACTAGGTAGCAAGACAATTGAATCCTCAAGGGAAAAATATTTAAAATATTTAACAACCGGCACAGCAGGGCACCCACTTGCCAGCTTAGTGAAGTCAAGCCAGCCATAGGAGTATTAGCATTAGAGGAGAGACCTGAAGGATCTGCTAGGCCATGTATTAATCCTTTAGTGCTGGGTTCTGATGAAATGGTGGTGGTTGTGGTGGGAGGAAGGGGTGGTTCCTGGGAGAAGAGGGGGTGGGGGTGGGGGTAGAGGAGAACTTACTGCAGGTGCTATTTACTAGCCAGTATAGAAGGATTGCAGTATCTCAACAAGTAATGTTATATTTGTCAAAATGACTAATTATCAGGTCTGATCCTACAGAAACCTGCCCCAAGTTTTTTTGTAGCATTCAATATCTAGCAATCAAATTTTCAGGGCTTCTGAATCTTTAGCTGTCACATGATATTTTCCATATGTTACTAGTAAGATTAGGATGCCCTTTATGAGGGTCAAGAATCAAACAGTATTCAGGTAGCACAAGTATAGAGAAGACTAATTTTCCTTCAACCAATGCTGAAGAAATATCTGTAAAAGATGTTCTATCTAGACACATTTCAAGTGAAATTTTAAGCACCTGGCATAAAACATTCCTCTGTCATTTGGGCCAATAATCAAAAGACCTTCCTGAGCAAAACAAAATGCCTCCATCAAGGCTAAACAGGGAAGAAGCCACTTGCTAGAAAAATTAAAGAACATTCCAAAAGCCACCAAATTAGCACTAATGGAATTGTGATTTGAAAATAATTTAATTAAAAACAAAGCAAGTCCAGAATTGAGACATGAGACAGGGAATGGGAATAAAGTCTTTCTTTGTGGGATAAAAAATATTTTATGTTCACGTCATCACGTTCATTAAGCAGGTACAGGTATTCTCAAAATAGCATTATTATCTTCCGGAAGACTTGCCACTGCAAACCTCAGAGCCAGCTAATTTGAACAAATTTGGTTCCAAATAGAGAAGCCCATTGTCTTTAGGAGAGAGGGTTTATCCACTTACTGGCTGTGAAAGTTCATCACAGTAAAACCTTGTCAGGTATATAGCTCCCTGGTCACCTTCTGATAAAATGCTGAACCAGGGAGTCAAAGCCCCCCTGGAGCCAGGAAAGAAAAATCAGTGCTGAAGAGGTCAACTTAAAGGACAGCGCAAGCTTTTCTCCTGAGGTCTTGGCCCCGATGAAGAAAAGGGTACCTCAAGCTACTGCATGATAAGACTGTCAAGACAAAAATGAAAACAAAATTCAAACATTGATAAAGACATCAAAGTCCTGAAAAAAAGAGAAGATGGCATATACCTTTTGGAGCTTGTAAGTGAGGGAGGTTATAGTTGTGTGGGTATATTTTATCAGTTCCTGCTCCCCCGCCCCATTTAGGCTTTAGAGCACTGTAGAGCAGGACATGTCAAACCTTGATGTGTAGATAGATCACCTGGGGATCTTGTTAAAATGTAGATACTGATTCAGTAGGTCTGAGGCGGGGCCTGAGATTCTGCTTTTCTAAGAAGCTCCTGTCCTTGGACCACACCTCAGTTAATAAAGATGTAAATGATGATGTTTGTTGGTGGTTGACAGCATCCTTTCTTCCCTTCCCTTCCCTTTCCTATTCCTAAAAGCATTCTGTTTGTTAGGATTCCTCAAAAGGTTAACTCTGAGACAAGGGTTTGGGGGCAAGAAGCTTATTTGGGAATTGGTTCCAGGAAGCAGAGTACTATGATTTGGACCTTTCTCAAAATCCATGTGTTGAAACTTAGTCATCAATATGATAGTGTTAAGAGGTGTGTGTTTTTAGGAGGTGATTAAGTCACAAGGGCATAATGCCCTCATGGATGGGATTAGGGCCCTAATAAAAGGGCTTCAGGGAGTGGGTTCACTCTCTTCTGCCCTTCTGCTCCATGAGGATACAGCATTTATGCCATGTGAAGACACAGCAAGAAGGCCCTCACCAGACACCAAGTGCCAACTCCTTGATCTTGGACTTGCCAGCCTCCAGAAATATAAGAAATAAATTTCCATTGTTTGTAAATTTTACCCAGTCTTAAGAATTTTGTTGTAGCAGCATAAATGGACTAAGACACAGAATGAGGGTGTGAGAAAATGAAATAGGGAAGGGAGAAGGACTAATAAAAGGTGAATTAATAAGTGGTCAACATGTACTCAGTTCTGAGAGGAGACTCTGAGAGACTGCAGGATAGTGCTGTCTGAAGAACTTTCTGTGTGATACAGATGTTATATACTGTATCTGTGCTATCCAATATGGTAGCAACTAGCCACATGTGACTACTGTGTACTTAAAATGAGGCTAGATGTACTTAAACTGACCAAGAAACTGAATTTTTTATTTTATCTATTAATTAAATTAAAATAGCTTCATAGGGCTAGTGGCTACTTTGTTGGACACTGCAGCTGTAGACATGATTCAGAGCTGTCCCACTAGGTCAGGAAACCTACAGGAGTATTTAATCATCAAATCCCTTCATTTGTTGAGGCTTGCTGCTGAGAATTGATCAACTCCTTGGTCAACTAATTGTACATCCTCCATGCTACCATGGCCAGAGAATAACCTCAGCAGAGAGTTGCAGGTGCTTAAGGCAGGAAAGCCTTCAGCATGTATGGAAACTTCCCATCAAAGGTAGAAATGATCACCAAGGTGGACCTAGGAGATACAAGCAAGGCACTGATGGCGTTTGCTAAAAGAATCCTGGTTTTATTTTGAACCTGACCTATCCCCAGTTCCAGGAGCAGATCCTGAATAGCGTAAGTGAGTTAATGCATTCCATTTCCCTGACCATTATCATTGGTTCAAGGCTGAGTAGATAATCAGGGCTGGTCCAATTAAAGTGGACTCAGGACTCTTATTTCAGATGCTGGCCTACTCAGAGTGTTTTTACATGTGGTGTACAGATACCACAATGGATAAAGCTCACACTGAGGATGACAGTGCACAAAGAGACAGAAAACCCAATCTGTATCTGTTTGGAATGCTTCGAGCAGCAAATAACAATATCCAGCTAACCTGAAATACCAATCATCTCACATAATGATAAATCTCAAGGTAGGCAAGTCCACGTTTGGTGCAGCAGCTTAGCAGTTTCATCGAGGATCCACAATCTTTCTAGCCTGCCATTCTGCCTTCTCAGCATATTGGCTTCCATGTTTCCTTGTGGTCACAAGATGGCTGTGGTAGCTCCCAACATCATGTTCTCAAACCAGCATCCAACACATAAAGAAAAATGCAGGCAGAAAGAGCCTTTTCTTTTATTAGTATATTTCTCCTTCTGATTGACTTAGGCTAGTCATGACTCACTTTCTGAAGATGGAACATTTTTGGGTTTTGTTAACAAAGGAGGGCAGGAAGTGGCTCTTGGGTACCCACTAACAGTGCCCGCTCTGGGACTCTTAATGACATCATTGAGTCACTGAGTGAAACAATCCCAGAAACTTGTCCTCATCTATGTCTGCCAACAAATCCGCCTATTGTGTAAGTAAGTTTTAGTTGGGTTTTCTCTAACTTGCATTCAAAATCATCCTCGCCAATATAGATAATAAAGACCTATTGCCAAAAGATTCAGAGTCAGCCATTCCCATTCTCCCTATTCCTGGAAGCAATCACTGTCAATCCTGGAAGGATACAAGGAGCTTTCTCTCCTCCGCAGAGTAAAATTCAGTTTGGAAATCATTTGTTATTTTATGTTTGGTGCGAGCAGAGAACTAGGTGCTCCACGAGCATCAAGCTGCAGTTCCCACCCTCCACCCAGCAGTCAGGACATGTGGCTGTTCTGCCCAACTATACCTTCCCCTTCCCTGAGGGCCTGGTTTCCATTCCCGTTCCCTGCTGAGTCTGGAGTCAAATCCTGACTCCAACCAACCAGCCTGCTTGGTTGGTCATTTAACCGTCCTCACCCCTATGGCGTAGTTTCTGCCAGTGCAGTATTTCCTTTCCAAAACCTTGCTTTAAACTTGGTAGATCTACATTCCAACAAGCACCTAACTTGAGAACAGCTGATCACTCAGCTCCTGTGACAGCTCCTTTCTTCACCACAACACTTGGACCTTCGGCTTTGATTTCTCTATGTTCCAATTTGAGTGCACTGTGGTCACAGAACTAGGAGATTTGGACTGATGACCTCTGTGTGGAGGGGGCAAGCTGTTGTGTCCCAGCTGAATTCCCAAACCCCCATCTCAAATTAATCTCTCTCATGGCAGATGAGAGCATGCCTGGAAGGCAGGGCAGGGGCTGTTTCTGACAGTGTTTTACCCAGTCCTGCTAGAAAGTCAGGTTTTCTTATCGTAAGCAACATTTCTTTTAAGAAATTGCTCACTGAAGAAGATTAAAAAATGTAACCTGAGTGTTCGGAATCATGGCTCATGGTCCATTGGATAGCTACTATACACGTGTTACCATGCTATGCATTCTATGGGATGAGTAGCGGGTAGGGTGGACTGCGAGAAATATGGATGTGGTTTCTACAACTGAATCTCCAAATCTAATTCAGGAAATAAAACATTTCCTTTGATGACTTAAATGGCTTTGTAAGAATTAGGTAAATACAATGAGTTGTCATTGAATATTCTTGAAAGATGCTATGAACCTGGAAGAGAGAGACTACCATGGTCCCTCTGGTCTTTGGAAAACTTCCAAAAGGAGGAAGCTGTTGTTGGACTTTGAAGATTTGTCAAGATTTGGCCATACATAAAAGGAAGTAGTTAAAAGCTTTGAGAAACAGCAAAGATGTTAAGCAGAAGATGTGGCTAAGGTGAAGCATTAAGGCATCAGAGACTGGAAAGCTAATTCAAGTCTGTCATTTTTTAACAAATAGTATCTGAATCCCTATTGTATGTCAGTAATTATGCTGACCACTGGGGGTTTTAATAAAAATAAAGACAGTTCTAGTTCTTTTAGTGGCTCATAGTAGAGTAGACAGAAAAACTTTAGAAGGTAATGAGTTAAATTCTTAACGATTCATGGACTTCGTGCACTGTTTTTCCTCATTGACCAATCCCTATCCATCCTACCCTCAAAATGTCCTTTAAATCCATTTCCTCTGCTTTATCCTGACTGTTACTATCTTGGCTCAGTCCTTTATCTCTCTCCCCAAGTATCATAAAACTCACTTGCCTAACTTTAAGCTCCTGATACTAGCCTTTCCCTGCTCATAGGTGCTAACCAAATTGCCTCCATAAAGTCAATCTGAGCATATTTCTACTGCTTACTTCTTTCTTATGTATTCTAGTTCCGTTCCAAACATATCAAAAATTCTAGTTTGTGGGGATCTCAGATACTAGCCCCAGATTTGGGTTTGGGAAGTATCCAAGAGGTAGGGATAGGATTTCTCCATGAGCTCCAAAAAGTAGAGCCGAGAGAGAACCCAAAGTCCAGAGCTTCACTTGAAAGCCTCAAAGGAAGTACCAATTGTGGCTTAGCAGAGAGCAAGAAACCAGGGATGACGAAAAAGATTGAGTAATGATACACAATGGAGTTGCAATCTGCTAGGCACTGCTCAAAACACTTCCATGCATTAGCTCATTTAATCATGCTAAACACTATGAGGTAGTTACTACTATTATCATCATGGCCATTTTTCAGATGAGATAACTAAAACATAAAAAGGTCGGGTAACTTCCCAAAAGTTACAGTTACTGACCATGGGACTGGAATCTAAACACAGGCAGTTTATTTCTAGAGTTTGTGCTCTTAACCCCCATGCCATATGCCTCTATAGAGCAAGGAAATCATAATAAAGGGTAAGAGATGAATTTAGAAGGACATCACTGGGGGGCCGGCCCGTGGCTCACTTGGGAGAGTGCGGTGCTGATAAAACCAAGGCCCCGGGTTCAGATCCCATATGGGGATGGCCGGTTGGCTCACTGGCTGAGCGTGGTGCTGACAACACCAAGTCAAGGGTTAAGATCCCCTTACCGGTCATCTTCTAAAAAAAAAAAGAAAGACATCACTGAGCTACTAGAACAAAGCTGCAGGGTCTTTATAAAGGCTGTTCCCAACCTTAACTAATAGCTGGGGAGGGAGTGGATAAAGAAGTAGTCTAGTTCCTTATATTTTTTGTCAATATATGTCATCTAACATGGGTGTCTTTCACCATCTCATTATTTTTAACCCCTAATCATTGACCCTCTGGTTCATCTTCCATATCACTGATCTAAATTTCCATATGTTTAATTCTGCTCTTTACTGCTTCGTTGTGAAATTTAATTTTTCTATTTCTGTTTTACTTTTTATTCTCCTTCTTACAATTCTTATTTATGTCACCTGTCTCCCTTTTAATTTCATTTTCTTTGTCTTTACATCTTGGCCTTTCTGCTGCAGTTTTATCTATGTCTAGCAGATTCTAAGTATGACTTTATTTCCTATAGTAAATCATTTTGAGAGAATTCCTCTTTCTTTAAGTCTTTAGAATATTCTTCCCCCTCCCTTATTCTGTAGTGTTTTACATTGGCTTCATGTGGTTGTTGTTTCCTGCTCATTTATCCTCAAATGAAAACAAATCCATGTACACCTAGCGTTTACCAATACATTGGGTTGATGGATTTCCCTTAGACCAGTTCTCAGAGCAGTAGTTTTGAGCTATTTTTCAGATCGACAGATGGACAGAAGGTTGATATGCACAAATAGCTCCTGACCCAAAGCCCCCTCCCTAGCTGACTTGCATCCGTGTGCTTTGCTGAATTGAGAATGAAACTTCTCTTTCCCTACTCCTTGCTCTCTGATATTCCAACAAGTGCAGTGTGCAAAACTACGATTCCCAGCTCTTCCTCTCACTGTACCCTCCTGCTCTTTACCTGTGGGGACTACACCTTTCAGATTCTAGTGAGTCAAGACCTGGAGTTTCTCAGACAGAAGGCAGATGATCAGAGTTATGTTGAAGAGTCTATCTCTGAATTTCAGGCTCCTGCTGCTTCTACAGGCCCCATAAAGGTGGCTCACAACTGCGAGCTTCTCCCACCCCACCAGTAGCCATGTCGTTGGTGGAAATAATAACTAAACCGACAAGCCCACGTTGCCGTACTATTGTGTTGTGCACCTGCTTCTTCTGTGATTACATGGATATTTTAGTAAGAAATTGTGAAAAGCAATGTGTGATTGGCCAAAGATATTTCATGCTCATGAGGGAGAGGATTGTAGCTTATTATTTCCTTGTGCCGTGGTTATAGGGCCTTCATTTATGAGCATCCATTTCTTGGTGCTGTAATTTTAGTGAAAAACACATACTCCAAATTCCCAACAGGAGCAGGCTGGGTTGAATGGGGATGGAAATTGAGATACTGCTTCTGCTCTTGGGGACAACTGTCTACTTCAACAGAATGTAGGACATACTTGGAACAGGGAGATCACCAAATCCAGCTAGACTAGCCTAACTAAATTGTTGCTTTGGATTCATACTCCCATTGAGGCTGACGTGGTAACGAGTTAACTTTTTCCTGCCAACATAGGTGAAGTCCATGCTGAAAGCTGGTGGAAAATGTCTCAAATGAGGACACTGGAATTTAGTTTAGCATTAATTCATTCAATCAGGATTAATTGAGGGCCTACTCTTCTGGATTGTGCCAATAATGACACAACAGACATGCTCTTTCTCTCATGGAGGGTATTATCTAACTGGAGAGACAAACACTGAGAAAACAAACACAAATATATACATAATTGTTAACTGGAGCAAATGCTACAAAGAAAAGAAAGGAGGTACTACGGGAAAGAACCAAAGTCAGAGTCCAGGGCGCTCTTTCTGAGGAAGAGACATTTAGGCTGAGATATGAAGTAGGAGTTATTCAGGCAATTAGTGTGGACAGAATATTCCAGGTAGAAGGAACAGCATGTGCAAAGCAATGAGGCAGGAGAACTTGGCGTGTTTGAGTTGCTAAAGGAAGGCCAGTGCAGCTAGAGCTTAGGGATTGGGAGGGAGAGTCTTAAAGAGAAGAATAGGACATGAACAGCTGTTGTGGGTATTTAGGAGAATCAATGAGAGATGAATAAATAGATTGCCAAGTAGCAGTGTCGTCCCATTGAACTTAGCATGAATTAATGCTGATCCAAGTCAGCACAGTTCTGGGACTTTCTCCAACAATATTCTATCATTGTTTGTCTTTCACTTTTGCCTCTGCTAAGGAGATGAGGGAAACCCAGATTAACCTTTGTTGAGAGACTATCTGGTGCCTTCAACTCTGCATTTCTCTAATCCTCGATAAGAGACCTACTTAACCTCCTCGCTTAGGCTAATTTCACATGGTATTCTGGGAACACCCTGTCCTAAATAAGGAGACTATTTGAAAACTGTCAATGCTTCTTTGACTCTAAATTGAGTTGGTCTGTGATATTCTCTCTGACCCCGTCTTCTTCCATCTCCCTCCCAGTGAGAACAGGATGGCCTTTCAGCAATTGTGGACTTGCTGGGACCAACTCCAATCAGCTGCTTGGCTCTGAGCTTTCATTTTGAGGAGCTCATGGCCCATCTCTGCTTACCTTTAAAATTAAAGCCATGATCTTATTTTATAAACCACTGGCCCTTTATGTCCAAAGCATCCACCTGAACTCCTCATTCTGGAAAGCACCAAGTTACACTGATAGCATCTAAATATTACATCTCCAATCCTTCCAACAGAATGTCCGAAGGTGTTTCTTAGAGTTAACCTAATCTCTTCCAGTTGCACTTAAAACTAATTTTGTTTGTTTAGACCTTGGCAGAAACCGGATGATTTGGTCAAAACCCTGCCTGTGGAGTTAATATTCAAGTTACAAAAAATAATTAAATCCCCCTGCTTGTCAGTGTTCCTTTTGCCAGACTAATTTAAATCCCTGAAACCTTCCCCCCACCCCACCCCCTTAGGTCACATATTTAGAACTTAGGAATTTCAAGGGCAAGTCTTATTATTTACCAGGGTAAAAGCTTTCCAAAAACAATATCAGCCACAAGGACAACAATACCTTGCAACTTTATGGCACTTAACTTTTTTCCCCAGTGCGTTTTTTGCACATACATTATCTTACTTTGTCTGCTTAATGACTCTGTGAATTAGGAAGAATGAATGTTATTTTCTCTCTAGGAAAAAAATAAAATGAAACTCAGCCTTGATTTATTCTGGTGGAGGTTTACAATCAAGTTGAACCAACATGANACTTAACCTCCTCGCTTAGGCTAATTTCACATGGTATTCTGGGAACACCCTGTCCTAAATAGGGAGGCTATTTGAAAACTGTCAATGCTTCTTTGACTCTAAATTGAGTTGGTCTGTGATATTCTCTCTGACCCCATCTTCTTCCATCTCCCTCCCAGTGAGAACAGGATGGCCTTTCAGCAATTGTGGACTTGCTGGGACCATCTCCAATCAGCTGCTTGGCTCTGAGATTTCATTTTGAGGAGCTCATGGCCCATCTCCGCTTACCTTTAAAATTAAAGCCATGATCTTATTTTATAAACCACTGGCCCTTTATGTCCAAAGCATCCACCTGAACTCCTCATTCTGGAAAGCACCAAGTTACACTGATAGCATCTAAATATTACATCTCCAATCCTTCCAACAGAATGTCCGAAGGTGTTTCTTAGAGTTAACCTAATCTCTTCCAGTTGCACTTAAAACTAATTTTCTGTTTGTTTAGACCTTGGTAGAAACTGGATGATTTGGTCAAAACCCTGCCTGTGGAGGTAATATTCAAGTTACAAAAAATAATTAAATCCCCCTGCTTGTCAGTGTTCCTTTTGCCAGACTAATTTAAATCCCTGAAACCTTTCCCCGCCCCCCGCCCCCTTAGGTCACATATTTAGAACTTAAGGAATTTCAAGGGCAAGTCTTATTATTTACCAGGGTAAAAGCTTTCCAAAAACAATATCAGCCACAAGGACAATACCTTGCAACTTTATGGCACTTAACTTTTTTCCCCAGTGCATTTTTTGCACATACATTATCTTACTTTGTCTGCTTAATGACTCTGTGAATTAGGAAGAATGAATGTTATTTTCTCTCTAGGAAAAAAATAAAATGAAACTCAGCCTTGATTTATTCTGGTGGAGGTTTACAATCAAGTTGAACCAACATGAGGCTTCGAAGACATCACCCTGGTCTCCCTCAGAGCCCTCAGCTGACTTGCTTCTCTATGGAATGCTTTTGACTTCCATCGAAGGTCACCCAAGGGTAATAATAGCCAACCTTTCTTGAGCATTGAATGTATGTCAGACACTGTGCTTCCTATGTGTTTTATGTTTCGACCCTCATGACAAAGGAGATGGTTCTATTATTATCCTTGCTGTTCGGATGAAGAAGGTGAAGCTCAGAGAGGTTAAGGAACCTGTCCCAGACCTCACAGCTTGAGTGGCAGAGGCTTCAGACCCTGTACTCTTAAATGTGATTCTATACTGCACCAAGAACCAGCTGAATGAATCTCACCTCAGTGTTCATTTTGAAGTTCTTTGTGAGGCCATTGCCTGTCACCCTACAGAAGGTTCCTATATTAGTGCCTCTTTTTAGAAAATTCTCTCAATATGTACTGTAGTACTGAGAATAACATGCTCTCTAGGAGGAAAGGGTTTGTTATTAATGTCAGGTGTTTTGTTTTGTGTTGTGTTTTCACTATTGGTTAATGAAAAGGTGTATCACAGTAGAAAATAAAAAAAGACTTAAGAATTAGAAAGATCTGGCTTAGAATGCTTACTGGGAATCAAAGCTTGATGGGCTTAGTTGTAGCTCTGCCACTACCTGCTTGCATGACTACACACAAATTGCTTTAGCTCTTTGAGCCTTGATTAACTTAATTTCTTTTTTTTTTCTTTCCTTTTTTGTCTTTTTTCATGACCGGCAATGGATCGCAACCCTCAGT
>NW_007734246.1:47767-50202 GCF_000696425.1 Galeopterus variegatus | reverse complement strand
TCTGAGAATAGATGCTCCTGGATTTATGGTGGAGTTACATCCTGATAAAGTCAATTTCAGTTAAGTCAAAAATGCATTGAATACACCTAACCAACTGACCACCACAACTTAGCCTAGCCTACCTTAAACATGCTCAGAACACTTACATTAGCCTACAGGTGGGCAAAATCATTGAACACAAAGCCTATTTTATAATAAAATGTTGACTATTTCAGGTCATTTATTGAATACTGTACTGAAAGTGAAGAACAGTATGGTTTCTACTGAATGCCTATCACTTGTGCAACATGGTAAAGTCAAAAAATTGTGTAAGTAAAACCGTGGGAAGACAACGACTATCTGTACTAGATTTTAGAGTTTGCATGAGTTAGGAACTCAATTTTTTTGCCACAGCTAAGATGCCTCCTCTGCATGAGGAACGACCTTACATCTAGCAACCCCATGAAATGGGTGGTCCAACAGAGCCTGTTCCTGTGTATTGTACCTTCTGATGGGTGAAGCTGAGGTCAGGTGTCTGGGCTAAGGCTGTAAAGGAACCTGGAGAAATGATGTTTCAGACTTCCATCTTGGGAAGGTGGGACCCATGGCGGAAGAGTGGATTACCCAGAGATAATGAAATCTTCAGAAGGTCTTGGGCAGCCAGAAAACATCCAAATATCTATTATTGGGCAGATATTCCTTCTTGGTACTTCCTGGCAGTAAGGGCATGAGCTTGTGACCTAGGCTGAGCTAATTAAATGTCCCCATCAAGGACTTTGTTATCTGAGGGAGCAAAGCAGACATACAGAGTCAATTAGAGATTGTTCCTGGTGAAATTAAAAATTTGGGCCTACAGCAATGACTTTCTAGAAATGATAGTACCCACCGTGGCATCCTAACCAGACTCTCTCTGAGAGGCATGACCTCGATTGCGGTTTTAACTGCCTAGCTTCCTTTAATTTCCACATTTGTTTTAAGCCTGGTTTTCCATCCCTACCATATGTTCTGTGAGCTGTGAAATGACCTTCCAATAAAATAAGTTACTGTCTGATATTTGCAACCAAGAGTATTCATTGGTAGAGAAATTGGTACTAGCGAGTAAGTTGCAGGTAATAGTAGACTATTAGGGAAAAGGGAATGATCTGTAGTTGTTTCTGGCCTTTTTAGGGCTGTGAGAATCTTGCAGACTAAGGTTTATGTGGTCATACAGTTAATTAAATCAATGGATTTGATCACCTCAAGGGCAGTGTGCATTGAAGTAAGTATTCACTGCCATAGAACAGTCTAAAGGGTGTTATTGAAATAGTCTGAGATACTTTGTTTAACTAAGAAATCCAACAGAGTCAAAAATTTTACTTATTTAATTTTTCTACCTACAGACATGTAGGTTAAAGAGGGAGAGACCAATAAACCCCTTCTGGTTTATCAAAGAAACTTCACAAGTATTTGTAGTCTTTATGAAAATGGCAACATCACTCTATATGTTATATTTAGGCAGCAAATAATTAAAATAACAAAGACAGTGCAGCTTTTTAAAAGAGATTAAAGGTAGCTTTCCTGGGCTGCTGAAACCATCTCAAGTCTGAGAGTTTTACAAGACTCTTTTGTTAAGAAAATATATTTGCATGTACAGCATCACTGCACAAAATCATATCTGCTTTTCTATAGCTGAATGGAAAGAGTGAACATTTATCTCCTTATTTTTCTTGAGATTTCTTTCATCAGAGGTTAGAAGGGCTTGCAGCTTCAAGCTAAGTAATAAAATCACATCAGTTAGCAGTGGGGGGAGAAAAAACAGGCTGAGAGCTTAAAACTTACAATATGGAAAAGAGAAAGGCAGAAAGAAAATGCTAACAATTGTAAAAACATATCATATTTTGTATCTACAAGAGCATGGGTAATTCATGGACTATGGATGATAATATAAAAAAATAGAATGACATTCTTAAATCTCTAAAATTTTGGCTCAAAACTCAGAAACCAGAGACTTTTAACAAGTGTAGTTAAATAATCTGTTTTCTATTGTAGCTGAACACCAAAAGCAAAATTTGATCTTGTAGATTGCCAAAGCAATGTCTGTTGAATTCATAGCATCACCAAATGTCTTTTGTATAAACTAGGTTATTGTCCAGACAATAATGGGCCCTCAAGTGTTGGAATGGGGAGATATGAGAGGATTTAAAACATGAGGAACTCGCAGCCCTCAGTAATTCTCCCATTGAGAATTAGGTAAGGCAGCTCTTCCTCCTCATGTTTGATGGGCCTGTTTTTCTCTTGCTCGAAGGTAACTCATTTGCTTAAGGGCATTATCTTTGAAGAAGAAGCTAGTTCTATTCATAAGCTCCATACCTATAAATAGACTCATATCCCAGCATGCCCTGAGTTGGAAGTACAATTAAAAACTCAAGTCTTAGTGGAAAAGGATCTGTATTAGTCCATTTTCTGTTACTTATAAC
>NW_007734246.1:44770-47378 GCF_000696425.1 Galeopterus variegatus | reverse complement strand
AAGAAGAAGCTAGTTCTATTCATAAGCTCCATACCTATAAATAGACTCATATCCCAGCATGCCCTGAGTTGGAAGTACAATTAAAAACTCAAGTCTTAGTGGAAAAGGATCTGTATTAGTCCATTTTCTGTTACTTATAACCTGAAACTGGGTGATTTACAAAGAAGTGAAATTTATTTCTTACAGTTTTGGAGGCTGGGAAATCTGTGGTCCATGGGGCACATCTGGTAAGGCTTTCTTCTAGGTGGGGAATCTCTGCAGAGTCTTGTGGTGACCTGGGTATCACATGGCAAGCATGGCATGAGCTAGAAAGTTAATGTGCTCATTTGCCCTCCTTATAAAGCCATCAGAACCACTTCCTGATAACCCATTAAACCATTAACACATCACTCCATGAATACATTCATTAACCCATTCACAAGGGTATAGTCCTCACAATCCAACCACCTCTTAAAGGCCTCACCTTTCAAATACTGTTAACACTGGTACGATGGGATTCAAGCTTCAGTGAGTTTCGGGGAGACATTCAATCCACAGCAGAGTCAGTCACAAGAAAATTTTGATATGGGTACACATATTAGAGACAGATTTCAGAATGCTGGCTCAAACAACCACAAGTAGTTCTAATTGATAGCTTGGTTGGTTGACTAAAATGTACACACACACAGACTGGCCCCCAAATGGTCTAGAAGACACAAATAAATTGCATCAACACTTTGCTCAAACTCCAAGTATACCTACTCCTACTTTGCTGCCTCCCTTTCATTCCACATCTATGATGGGATTTTCCAATGACAGAGGAGAAACTATTTGAGTTTGGTGTACAATGAGTCTACAATGTATGCATAAGTCAAGATGGTACCACTGTGCTGGCCCACATGGCTGGTCTTGCAGGATAGTGAAAGAGGACAATCAAACCATGCACAATGTTTTTTCTTTTAACATTTATTTGTACATATTGTGGGGTACAGTGTGTTGTTTCAATATATGCATATGCTTTTCATTGATTCATTTAGAATTGGTAGCATAGCATTGTACCATTAATCTACCACTTCCCCTCCCAGCCTCTGGTAACCATTATTCTAATTACTATTTCTATGAGAACAGATTTGTTTTAGATTCCACATATGATTGAACTCATGTGGGGTCTTTCTGTGCCTGGCTTACTTCACTTAATGTAATGGTCTCTAGTTCCATCCATGTTGCTACTATTAATAGGATTTCATTTTTTTAGAGCTGAATAGTATTCCATTGTGTATATATATACCACAGTTTTTTTAATCCATTCATGCATTGAGGGGCTTTTAGGCTGACTCCATCTCTTGGCTATTATGAATAGTGACGCAATGGACATGGAAGTGCAGGTGTCTCTTTGATATACTGATTTCATTTCCTTTGGGCATATACCCAGTAGTGGGATAACTGGGTCACGAAGTAGTTTAATTTTTAGTTCTCTGAAGAAACTCTCTACTGTTTTCTACAATGGCTGTACTAATTTACACTCCCACCAGCAATTTGCGGAGTTCCCTTTTCTCGCATCCTCGCCAGCATTTGTTGTTTTCTGTCTTTTTGATAATAGTCATTCTGACTGGAGTAAGATGTTTGTTTTTTTTTTTAAAAAAAAAAGATGACCGGTAAAGGGATCTCAACCCTTGGCTTGGTGTTGTCAGCACCACGCTCAGCCAGTGAGCAATTTTTTTTTTTTAAAAGATGACCGGTAAGGGGATCTCAACCCTTGGCTTGGTGTTGTCAGCACCACGCTCAGCCAGTGAGCAAACCGGCCATCCCTATATAGGATCCGAACCCGTGGCCTTGGTGTTATCAGCACCGCACTCTCCCGAGTGAGCCACGGGCCGGCCTTGGAGTAAGATGTTTTATCATTGTGGTTTTAATTTTCATTTCTCTGATGATTAGTGATGTTGAGCATTTTTGCATGTGCCTATTGGCCATCTGTATGTCTTTTGAGAAATGTCTGTTTGGATTCTCTGCCCATGTTCTAATCGGGTGATTTGTTTTTTGCTGTTGAGTTATTTGAGTTCCTTATATATTCTGGATATTAGCCCCTTGTCTTATGTGTAGTTTGAAAACACTTTCTCCCATTCTGTAAGTTGTCCCTTCACTTTATAATTGTGTCCTTTGCTGTGGAGAAGGTTTTTAATGTGATAATCCAATGTTTCTATTTTTATGTTAGTTGCCTGTGCCCTTATAGTCTTGCTCAAAAAAGTACCATCCACTCCCATCTTGTGTAGCATTTCCCCTATGTTTTCTTCTAGTATTCATAGTTTTGTGTCTTAAATTTAGGTATCTGATCCATTTTGAGTTGATTTTTGTGTGTGGTGAGAGACGGGGGTCTAGGTTCAATCTTCTGTATGTGGATATCCAGTTTTCCTAGCACCATTTATTGAAGAAGCTGATGGACAGTGTTTTGAGCAGAACATTTCATAAACCATTCTCAGTTGTAAAAGGGATAGCTGTCGGCCGGCCCGGTGGCGCACTGCTACAGTGTGCCACTTGGGAGCGCGGCGGTGCTCCTGCCGAGGGTTCGGATCCCATATACAGACCGGTTCCCGCTCACTGGCTGAGCGAGGTGTGGGGGCAGCGCCGCGGG
>NW_007734246.1:39394-43784 GCF_000696425.1 Galeopterus variegatus | reverse complement strand
TTGCCGGTCCCGGTCCGGTGCGGGCGCGACACTGAGGGTTGCGATCCGTTGCCGGACACGAAAAAAGACAAAAAGGGAAAAAAAAAAAAAAGGGATAGCTGAATGGGTGGTATGTCAGTCGGGAGCAATCTTTTAAAGTCTTTTTTCAATATAGGAAGAGAGGTTATGAGGCTATTGGATACCCAGATGGGTAGATTTCAGGGACCATTTATTTATTTGGTCAGACTACCCATTGCCTGAATATCCTTCCTATTGTGGTGAAATTCCCTACTGTCAGGGCCTTGGTGGGATATAGCTCTGCCTACAGTAAGAAAGCTGACTAGGGACAGATATTCACTTTCTCTGGCAGCTAGGGCATGGTCACTTGATTGAGGTTAACCAATTGGAAGATGCAGAGACCAAGGGAGATAGATGCAATTGTTCAGATGTGGTTGTGTCCTAACGTGACTAACTCTGAGGTATGCCCTTGCCTGTGTGGTCTCAGCTCCCAAAGCCCCCTTATTTCCTGCCAGCTTTTAGTATGGAGTTCACCAGCATTTCCTTTCAAAAATATCCTTTTCTGCCCAACTTAACCAGAAATGGTTTCTGCTGTCTGTAACCCTCAGCCCTGCCCAACAGAAATACTCATTTCAAAATGCTCGCCACATAATAGACAGTCAATAAATGGTAGAGGGGCCGAGCCCGTGGCGCACTCGGGAGAGTGCGGCGCTGGGAGCACGGCGTCGCTCCCGCCGCGGGTTCGGATCCTATATAGGGATGGCTGGTGCGTTCACAGCGCTCAGCGCTCACTGGCTGAGCATGGTGCGGCCAGTCTCAAAAAGGACAAAAATAAATAAATAAATAAATGGTAGAGACCTTTGTTTTGATTATTTACCTTTATGATTTTATTAACTGATATCAAAAGCCATCTAAATCTCTTTCTATCAAGTACAATTATTTTTAGCCTGTTCTGGAATGATTCCTTCATCTACTTAATCATTTTAACTGTTTCTCCATAGAATCTTTCATGTTCTTCTCTGTCATTTTGTGATACTAACAAAATTGGAGGTTTTAGGACTGTCCAGAAATAGCTAGTGATATCTTTGATATTTTGATTACAGATTTTGGCCGAATGGCATGAACTGATCTACCTTTAGATCTAACATTCAAAAATTCTACTTAAAATTTTAAAAATTATTTTGATTAATACTTTAAAGAGTAATAATAATAATAATAATTAGTAGTAGTAATAAAAAGGTAGTAATAATAATAATAATATTTTTTACATCACATTGTATTTTATTTTCTATGTTAAGGGTGTATGTTTAGTTAATTAATTAGTTAATTAATGGAAACTAACTCGGAAGAGTTGCAATTGGTCTAAGAGTGCAAAATAGCATTGGTAAAAGTAGGAGATAAATTATCATCACATTAATTGTGGTAAACAAGAACCAGATTTTAAAACTTCTGGTCATTGGTCATTGTGGAAAAACCAGTGTTAAGCCAAGTGCCTAACACAATGATAACCCCCTAAAAAAGCTATCATCTAGCTGCCAACAGACTTGTTGTTACTGCACAGTACAGAGTTTCCCTGAGAGGGAAAGGGATTCTCCCTCGAGGTTTCAAAGGGCAAGATTGTCATCTGAAAACACACCACAATTTATGAGTCTCCATCTCTAAGATTCTTTCATATAGTCCTTCTTGCATCTCAGGAACTCCTAAACTATCCTGTTCCTGTTTCCACTTAATCTCTTCCTAATCCATTTCCTGGGGAACCAGTTAGGGAGAAGAAAAGTGGAGCTCTTATTGTAGTGATTGTTTCATTTGCTTAGGGTTTATTTTCATGAAGGACTTAACCATTTTGCTGTCCAACCTCATTAAATTTGTAGTGTAACTGACTCTTTCAGCCAGGGCATCTTAAAGGGAGTTTGTAGTGTCCATTGTCCATGGAAAGTTTTTGGTTAGTTGCCATAAATATATGTCCATCAGGAAAGAGCCTGAGGCAGTGTTTCCAAAACTTTTCCCTTATCACCCCTAGCCCAGAACTCCAGGTCTTTGTTAAATATATATATATATACTTATATATTATTATATATATTATCTATTATTATATAACAGATATTATTATATATTATATATTATTGTATATAATATATACTATTTGTAAATATATATTATATCTATTTATATATTATATATATTTATAAAACACTCCTAGCCTACTCTGTGTACCCTTGCACTGAGAGAGACCCAGGAGGCCTGATTCTTCTCTATTCTCTAAAGCAATGCAGCCAGTCTGCAAATGGTTCATAGGCTACCATACAGACAGTGTGCACTGCCTCCTGCCAAAGCCATTCACCCTTCATCCTTGCTCCAGGGGGACATTCTAATTCATCTAAATCTACCATTGAGGCACATTCCCCTTGCCAGAAATTGCTTTAGAAATGCAACTTACTATAGTTCTGGCCAATGAGATGTGAGAAATATGCTGAAGCTTTGGGGGATAGACAAAAAAGAGAGTGGAAGAGACAGCCCCTTTCCTTCCTTTGGACATTGTGGTGTTTGCATGTGATGCTTGGAATGGCAGCAGCCATCCTGTGACCATGGTTTCACCAAGGACAAAGCTGGCAAAGCTAACACCATGGTACCATTGAAAATTGGAAGAAACGTGGGTCCTTGATGATGTCACTGAACCCTGAATTAATCAACTCTGAGGCACCTTGTAAGGAAAGTAGAAAAAGTTTAGTCAGGATCTCTCACCTTGCATCTGTTACAAATGGGCAAGATTCATTATATTCACTGGAAACAAGTTATAAAAGTAGTGCAACTGTGCATGTGTGCCCATTTACTGATTCAGCATAATTATCGTAATTACGTAATGCTTGGCTTGTGGCTGCTATTGTGTACTAAGAGTATAAAGGTAACTGCTTTGAACCATTAGTCAGCAGAATATGGAAGGTCAGCAGAGCATGGAAAGTTGGCAGAGGATGGAGGGTCAGTGGAGTAGAGCTTGAATTTGTGTCTGAGGATAAAGCATGTCTGTGAAGCTCACATCTGAAGAATTAAGTATGTCTACCTTGCATAAAACTACCAAAATCTTCTTTCAATTACCTAACTCATGACTTGCTCAGGAAGGGGCAGAAGGATCTGAGATCCAGCCCGACACACCTTACTTCAGGACATTTGCAATTTGAAATTTTAAAATTTCCTTCACTGTGTAGATGGGTGAGTCAATGTTTTCTGTTATTCGCAGCTGAATGCATCACAACACGTGTCTAAAGAGCCATTCACCCAAGCCCCTCAATCTCCCAATAATTGAGATGTAATAATCAATTTCATAAGTTTTCAAACTTTACTACATATAAAATTGTTTCTTTTTGGTAGTCCTCTGTGATCACCTGTCTAGCACTCTAGAATCACCAGTGACATGGAAACACCCATCATCAAAGTCCTACCTGCAGAGGCAAGGGAATTAAGTCCTAGAAATAATGACAACAATGGCAAACACTTGCGTCTGTTTGCTATTCTAGGTGCTTTGTATCAAGTGTTTTGAGAAGTTTTGCTGTTAAAAGAGAAACGGAGCAGTAGCTTGATGGTCAGGGAAGGGTTTCATCAACAGGACTCATAAGAGTTTCCCTGCACCAGCCCAAACCTCACAAAAATTAAGAATTTGTCAGTCCTCAGCCTTTGGATCATCTACACCAAGCAAAATTGTGTTGTAAAAGCCCAGCCATTATTCTGAACTCATGTTTTAGTTGCCAGAAGCCACAGGAGAAGGTCAGTAGTCAGCACCATGCTCACCCAGTTTTTTTTTTTAAAAAAAGATGACCAGTAAGGGGATCTTAACCCTTGACTTGGTGTTGTCACCACCACACTCACCCAGTAAGCTAACCGGCCATCCCTATATGGGATCCGAACCCGTGGCCTTGGTGTTATTAGCACCGCACTCTACCGAGTGAGCCACTGGCCGGCCCAGGAGAAGGTCAGTAGTATCTGAGAGCCACAATGTAGACACCAAAGAGAAAATCTTCCTTGGTTAATCCTTGCCAAGTTGATGATCATTCTGTGCCAGCAGAACAGAATCCAAATCACTCTGAATGTAAATTCCATTGAGAGAAGTTTCCCATCAAGTGGTTGATTTTGGCAGTATACATTGACTGTATGTGGGGAAGAGCCTTGACCTATGCACCTAATCACCACTCAGGCAGCCAATCAGGTCCCTTCTATAGGAGTGGGCAATTCAGATACAAGGGTACTTCAAAAAGTTCATGGAAAGATTCATATTATCTTTTAATTCTATTTTTTCATGAACTTTTAAAAGTACCCTCGTATGTTTGCCTCCATGAGAAGTTTAAAAACACTTGTTAGCTCTTGCTTTCTCGCACTTTTCTCTCCCAATCACTCTTCAACC
>NW_007734246.1:34832-39093 GCF_000696425.1 Galeopterus variegatus | reverse complement strand
TTTAATTCTATTTTTTCATGAACTTTTAAAAGTACCCTCGTATGTTTGCCTATGTTTAAAAACACTTGTTAGCTCTTGCTTTCTCGCACTTTTCTCTCCCAATCACTCTTCAACCCACTCCAGTAAATCTTATGATGCTCTTACTTCATGGAAAATGGCTCCTGCTAAGGTCACCATGGTCTGCCACTTTGCTGGATCCAATTCTCATTTTACATGACCTCTTAAAAGTAGGGATGGTGTCTACCTTACTTAAGTATTCCTGGTGCACAGTCTAGTGTCTGGCACATAGAAGGTACTCATAAATATCTATGAATGAATGAATGAATGTTGTTGTGTGTCATATGATGTGTTGGGGAAGACTCGTCAAGAATTCAGAGTCTAGAATTCTTGCAACTAAAACATAGTTTGGCAGAGTTTTACACAGTAAGGTTGAGGTCTATAAATTTTATATTTTCTAAAGAACACAACCAAAAAAACCATTTTTGCTTTTATAAACAATTAAATCCATAAGTACATTGAGTCTTGGAGTCATTCTCCCTTTTCAAACATTCTTCTCAACAAATTTTATTGCCCAGCAAGCAGGTGCACAATGGAACATTTTCAGAAAATTTCTCACACAGACTTCAGTTTTGTTTTGGTTTCCACACCCTCCCTTGACTCTCCCAACAGTGCTCTGAAAGAACAATTAAGCCTTGAATTTTTGACAAGGGGGAAGGAAAAAAATCTGTTTTTAAAAGCTCTGTTATCTATTACAAAAACTGCCAAATAAGTATTACAGTGTTCCAAAGAGCCAAAAGTGATGAGTATCCTTTGTAGTGATGGCTTCAACAGCCAAGAGCTGAGCCAAAACAAGCCAGCTGGGAGGTCCTGCTGCTCAAACCAAAGGCAAGCCACAATGTCCACGTAACTTCCAAATTCACCACTTAGGCAGCAAATCAGGTTTTTGTTTTTCTGGGATTTTTGCACAAAATCTCATGAAATCCCAGATAGAAACAATAGATTTCACAACGTCTTTAGAAGGGAATGGCCTATTGTCATTGGCAATCTTTATGGGAAAGACAAATGTTAGATTATTCTAGGGAATAATTACGCTTGGCTATTAATTCTCTCTTTAATTTTTTTTTTTAGCAAAGTCACCATGCTAGTGCCCAGTGGCCGTATGGAATTTGGAAAGGTATTTACCCAGAATATCCAGGGGCAAAGTAGCTTCAGAGGGCTTCTGCATGTCAATCAAGGTTATAGCTTGGAAACAGGGACTGAGTATTAGGCCTTTAAGATGGACCAAGGCCATTAACTGGAAGACTGGTGGGGTTGGAAGCCTGGGGAATTGGGACTAGGTTGGAATGCAATGTGTTGAGTGGGCCTGGGAAAGAGGGTCAGACCAGTTGACACTGGGTATTATAAGGTCGGGTTGACGAATTAGGGACAGGTTCTTGCAAGGCTAAACATCAATGGCCCTTTGCACCTAGAAATATTTCTTCATTACATTTTGGAACATTGACAGGATGCCTTCATGCAGCCAACTCAACCTTGCCCACCCACCTTTCAAGATTTCATTTTACTACAAAACCAGCAGAGGGAGATAATCTGGGTCCTTCTCGATGATCCAGTTTTGTGTCGTGGTTGTCTTTAAAATGAAACAAAACATTGCCTGTGTATTAGTTCATTTCTGTTGTTTATAACTGGATACCTGAAACTGGGTAATTTGTCAGAAAATAAAATTTATTTCTTACAGTTCAGAGGCTGGGAAGTCCACAGTCCAGGGGGTGCATCTGCTAGGGGCCTTCTACGTTGATGCGGGGCATCACATGGCAAGAATGGGCTGAGCAAGAGAGAGCTAAGCTTCTCACTCACTCTCCTTATAAAGTCATCATAACCACGCCCATGACCACCCATTAAACTATCAATAGATTAATCCATTCATAAGGGTACAGTCTTCACAATCTAATCACTTCTTAAAGTCCCCACCTTTTAATGACCATAATAAGATTTTTTCACCCTTTTAACACTGTTACAATGGGGATTAAATTTCCAATACATGAACCTTGGGGGACACATTTGACCCATAGCAGCCTGATATCCACAGGTGATATATTGCCTTTTGGGAGTTATTTTCTTTCTGAAGGACAAATATACTCTCAAACACATTTCCACCAGTTCTTCCAGTGTTCTGTATTCTATAAAGTAAATACTAGGATAGCCGTATGGTAGCCAGACATGGATATTGATTGCAAAGACTGAAATTTAGGGTAACAAAGTAGGACATCTCAAAATCAGGCATCTTCTGAATTAACAACCTATTTTTGGTGAGTTTTTTATGGTGACCTTTCTAAGCTCATATCATACTTTTTAATTTTAAAGCAGAGGTTTTTTTAGGGAGAGCTGAACATTTACATTTAGTACAGACTAATACAGCCCTCAGCCTTTAAGTTCCCAAGGAACAGAAAAACCCAGTTCCCCGTGATGATGGTGAGCCAGGTATTTAGGAGGGAATTAAGATTGCTATATGTGGGGACATGGCTAGATGTGCCTGGTTAGTTAGAAAGACCAGGAAAAGTGAGAGGGGGATGAGCTGACTAAATTAATCCCATTTGGGAAGGATGGAGCATCTCTCGGTACTGAAAAAAAGGAACGAGTTCTAAATTCCATGTATTCCAGTCTCCAATGATCACCCCACTACTCCAGTTTCCCAACAAATGGGTGAAGAACAACTTCAGGAATTTTAGATATGGCACTACCCACACATCCAAGCTGGCTGTCACCTTCTAAAAGGTCCCTGAGTGGGCAATCAGCCCCAGGCACCAGGTGGGGCTCAAGAGTAGGATTTCCTTAAGGTCAGGGATTGTGTTTGATTAATATTGAGATCCCCAGGGAATGTTTGTGAATGGACCAGTGGATGAAAGGCAGGGGCATGGGACAGAGCGGCCACACCCCAGCTGTAGGCTGGGATTGAGATACCAGGCAGATCATTGGAACAGAAGCCAGTTACAGGGGACAAAGGGTGGCCTTGGGGGACAAAGGGTAGCCTTAGTATCTCTATATCGGGCCACTCAGTGGGGACTAAAGCTCAAGAATAGGGCTGGAGCAGAGCTATTCAACTGGAGCAACTGACAGATTCAGATGTGCAGCAAGAGGGCTTGTTGCTGAGTCCTGGTTCCAGAGAGCTCCTGAGGACTGGGCCACGAGCTAAGAGAAAGAGGACAGGGTCCCTGAGACTGTTTGGACCCTCAGCTGGGATGAGGAAAAAACATCTGGTATTTTCTGAGATATATCTGACTCTTCTTCACCTCTCCTTTAAAAAAAAAAAAAAACAAAAAAAACTCCTCTATGTATTTCTCTCTCCTCAATCAAAACTTCCAGTCACTAATGCTGCTTGTAGACAGATTTTATCTGTTTAAAGAACAAAAAGACCCACAGGCTTAAGTCTTCCAGGGGATGTATACCAGGCTAATATTCAGAAACACAATAGTACAGCCCTACTGATGGCTAAAATACTGAAGTATTCTGTACTGGTTGGTAAATAGCTGCTGGGTTGAGATCTGATGGAATTTGGATGTGTTGTCCCCTCTAAAACTCATGTGGAAATTTGATCCCCAATGTGGCAGTGTTGGAAACAGATTGAGTCATGGGGGCGGATCCCTCATGAACAGATTAATGCTGTCCCTGGGGGTGGAGGGGTGGTGAGTGAGTTCTCGCTCTATTAGTTCCCACCAGAGCTGATTGTTTAAAGGACCCTGGCACCCCCCGCCCCTCTCTCTCACTTCCTCTCACCATGTGATCTGCTTGTACCTGCCGGCTGCCTGCCACTTTCCGCCATGAGTAGAAGCAGCCTGAGGCCCATGCCAGATGCACCTGTCCCAGAATCGTAAGCCAAAAAAACACCCTCTTTCCTTTATAAATTACCCAGTCTCAGGTATTTCTGCTATAGCAACACAAAACGGACTAAAACAAGATCCCTAAGTGCCCCTGCCAATATTTTGGCCACCCAGCTTCTCCCTGAGAATTGGACCTTCTCCTGATCTAGCAATGAATGTGGAAATTTCTGGCATAGCTGGGGCCGAACTTGTTCTGGGGAACAGGGGAGGCTGTGCCATGCAGATTATTGAGGGTTTTTTTTTTTTTTTTTTTTTAAAAGATGACCGGTAGGGCCGGCCCGGTGGCGCACTGGATAAGTGCGCCGCTTGGGAAGCACGGCTGCGCTCCCGCCCGAGGGGTCGGATCCCATATAGGGATGGCCGGTTCGCTCACTGGCTGAGCGTGG
>NW_007734246.1:30116-33915 GCF_000696425.1 Galeopterus variegatus | reverse complement strand
CCACGCTCAGCCAGTGAGCGAACCGGCCATCCCTATATGGGATCCGAACCCGGGGCCTTGGTGTTATTAGCACCGCACTCTCCTGAGTGAGCCACCGGGCCGGCCCTATTGAGGGTTTTGAATATCACCCTTGGATGTATTCATCCCCAAGGTAAAACAAACCACAGGATCACCAGTAGATTGAGGGTGCATGAAATGTATTTTTGAGTTAGGAGTCTTATGGGGGTGTTGGGTGAATAAAGGCCATCTACCTAGTCTTTACTCTCCTTACATAGAATCCAGACCAGTCCAACAAGGAGCAAGTCATGGCCTCAGCATTGTCTGAACAGTCTCATGTCCCCACCACAACTTGCCTTTCTTTTCTCGGGCCTGCTTGTCACCCAAGAACTCAAAGAAATACTGATTTGTGTCATGGGCCAGAGAGTGCTGGCACAGGGACTAAATTCTGGAAGACTGAGTATTTCTTGTATGGAAAAACAAACCGAACACACGGTAGGAGCCACAATTTTGTTTTTATTTTCCCTTGCTCTGGTTATAGGCTCACTTTTTTTTTTTTTTTCCTTTTTGTCTTTTTTTTTCATGTCCGGCAACGGATTGCAACCCTCAGTGTCGTGCCCGTACCGGACCGGAACCGGCAACGGGATCGCAACCCTCGGTGTCGCGCCTGCACCTCGCTCAGCCAGTGAGCGGGAACCGGTCTGTATGTGGGATCCGAACCCTCGGCGGGAGCGCCACCGTGCTCCCAAGAGGCGCACTGTAGCAGTGCGCCACCGGGCCGGCCCTATAGGCTCACTTTTGACAGCATCCTGCTCCCCCACCCTTGCAGTGGGACATGTGACTCTATCGAGATCAGTCAGGTTTTCTCCCAAAGGAATGTGTGATGATAAAATTTACCTGACTGGGTCCCCCTGGGAAGTGCTGTGTTCCTATTTCTGAAATGCTCACAGTTGTGCTGGTTCTTGTATGATTGTTCACCTCTTTCTATGATTTGCTGAGTGACCTCATTGTAATTATAATAAAGCTCCTTTCCTTATTTCTGTTGCTTACGTCCTAAGAATTCTGACCGATACACTCAGTAAGAAAACAAATTTGCGGGAACAAGACATAAGTATCATTAAAAAGCACATACCACAATTATTTGACTCTGGGATAGACACAGAGACTTAGAGCTGGTCAATTTGCTGGATTTGAACTTCGGAGACTATGGAAATAAGTAGTTCTGCATCCAAAACACTGTCGGCTGAACATTCCTTAAATACAGTTACACTTAAAATTAGCTTGAATTCTATGCTGTGCTGTCATTGTCTCTTTGTCACTTGGCAGAACCTTAGGAAAAGAACATAAAGGGGGTATTATTGAAAGGCTGAGTGTTGATAGATTGAGTCACAATGAGCCAGCCCATGTCTGACACCCTTTCAGGGAACTCTAGTTATTTAGTAATTCATTTCCTGCAGGAACAATTTACTTTTCAAGCTTTTCTCTCATCCTTGGAAGAATATGAAGGTGACAAGCACCTTCTGAGCTAACTCTAGGGGCTCAGATCAGGAAAAAAAAATCTTGGGAACAGCAGTGGAAGAAATTAGTGAGGCTGAATAACTCAAGTTTACAAAACAGTAAATGGAGAAACCAGCGATTTAGGAGGCTGATCATTTATTTTGACAGGTGTAGTTTATCTCTGCTCATTTATAATAATTATACATTGTGGAGACTCATTATCCTGCCCCCCTCCTGTCTCAGTGCTGAGAGCAGTTAAAAGTAAATTTGGCAAGTCTGTAGGGGGAGTGAGATAATGGGTGTTAATGACCAAATGGGAAATCTATACTTGAGCCACTCCCTGGGAGGGTGGCATACGGATCGTTGAAGGGGTGCAGTCAGGCTTTGAAATAACATTTCTAAACTCTTGGTTTTTTTTTTTTTTTTCCTGCCCATCAATGCTTCATTGTGATTGGACACATTCATAGACTCACTTTTCCATTTCTTGTTACTCTGCCCTCTGCAAAGAGCACAAAATCTTTTGGATGCAGAGTTCAGAATAATAATGATTTTTGGACAAAATCAATATAAATGTTTTGGAAGATTCTGGTATGTTTATTATTTTGATCAAAGAATTTGGGGAGGCAGTAAAATTTGTTGGTTAGTCACAAGGATGCTAGAGCCAGAGAGGTTACAATTCTTCTAGTTACTAAAATTTGTTACCTAAAACTCAGTTTTGCTGTCAGTTTCATGGGGATAATAGTAGTACCACTTCAAAGGATTGTTAGGAGGATTAAATTAGTTACTAGGAGTAGAAGTGCTTAGAACAGAGACTGGCACATATTAAGAACTATGTAAGTATTCTTATTGTTATTTGTGAAAGGGATATAACAGTATCTACTTATGGACTATGCTGTGAGGATTAAATAATATGGTTCATATAGAGTTCTTGATAAAGACTAGTTATGCTTAATATATACTCTAATTTTGCAATATTAAATTCTGAGCTCAGAATTGTCTTAGAACTGAAATTTCACTTTATTACATACAGCATTTTGTACAATTTAGTTCAATGAGTGTCCATTCTTGGCCAAGTCCTGGGAATGCAAAGATGGGTAAGATTATGATCGTAACCCTCAGAATGGGGAGGGAAACACAAAAGCAAGTATATTACTAGGGCTAGAAGAGACCCTGAGAGATCCTCCACCCTATGCAGAATTGAAGATAGAATATCATAAACTGTCCTCTTTTGAAAGACTTGCTAAAAAGGCTGTTCTGTGAAACCTCTTAGTACCATGCAAGTCACTGGGTCTCTTTCTCCACTTTTAACCCGAATCTCTCCTCCCATAAATGAGATCCATGTCCCCCAACTTTGCACAGATGAAGAGGACTTAGTTGTCTCTTCAACGTATGCTCCGATTTTGATTTCAGGTTTATTGACTCAAGATTGCCATTTGCATACGTGGTGCCTTTGTTCAAATTAATAAAGGACATTCCTTACCTGGGTGCCCTAGTGCAGAAAGACTTGCACAAAACTGTATGTGAAAGACCCATGTTTCTACACCTTCTAGTTTACTTTGTTGACTTCTCAGTTTGAGGTGACTTTGCAAACTAAGATACCCTTTGAAATCTCACTGCTTAAGAACCATTTGTGTTCTAGGGAAGCTTTAAAAAAAGGCACATTTTACCTTTCTTTTTTTAAAGAGAGGAAGCAGGAAGTGAGTTATACAGAGAAAGGTTTCACAAAGAAGCTAGATATTGGAACCATTGCCTGTAACTTCTATGCCCTCTGGCTTCATCCACCCATGATTACAGGATAGGGTAATGCTATAGGTCAAATGTGTCCCACAAAGGTTCTTGTATTGGAAACTTGAGGTCTATTATAACAGTGTTAAGAGGGTGGGAAATCCTATATGGTAATCGAAAGGTAGGACTTTTAGGAGATGATTAGATTGTGAGGACTGTGCCACTGTGAATGGATGGATCCATTCATGGAGTAATGGGTGTGGTTTTGATGGCTTTAAAAGGAGTGCAGGTAAGGAAGTTAGCTCTCTCTTGCTCCTGTCATTCCCGCGATGTAATGCCCTGAGTCTCTGTAGAGCCACCACCAAGAAGGCCCTCACTAGATGTGCCCCCTGGACTGTGGACTTCCCACCCTCTAAAATGTAAGAAATAAATTTCATTTCTTTATAAATTACCTGGTTTCAGGTATTCTGTTGAAAGCAACAGAAATGGGCTAATACAGGTCACTTCACACTTATGCCCAAACTACAGTGACTCACAAGTTCTTCATCCCACATCTCCTCACGCAGGAATTCAGGCCATT
>NW_007734246.1:27877-29125 GCF_000696425.1 Galeopterus variegatus | reverse complement strand
CTCTCTCTCTCACACACACACACACACACACACACACACAAACACACACACACACACACACTCTATAGCTGTAATATTTTCTCTGTGTCCTCTTCCCTTCACTGCTCTCACTCCCCTGAGTGCAGCATCTCCCTGGCACCCTCTCAAGACCAGGTTGGTGTTCTCCACCCCTCGAGGATCACCAGGCTAGGAGGTGAGAGGTGTGTCCTCACAGCTTCTCACAGTCTCTTCCAGACCCACTGTCCCTCCACTCTGAAGCTACAGCTGTGAACCAAAGCAGATAAAATCCTTGCTTTCATGATGGAGTGCGGCGACAAGAAACACCTGGGTAACATGTTGGCTGATGACAAATACTATAGAAAAATAAAGCAGAAGAAGGTGGAGGTGGTGAACAGCAATGACAGGATCCTGAGAGAAATCCATCTGACAGGGAGTGAGAGGTGCAGACATCAGAGAGGAACAACATGCAACGTGCCAGACTCTGAGGACGACGACATCCAGGTAGATGATCTGTCCAACACCCAGGCCCGGGTCCTGCATTCCATACCCTTCTCACTTCAAACGATCCTATTCCTCCTGCACAGCCCAAGAGTCAAGGTACAGTTATACCCTCTACCTTGTCATTAGCAATAGCTGCACAATCTCCAAATTCTTGACTTAAGCATCCTACTTGCTTTGATAACCACTTTCTGATTTTCCAGCTCATTTCCCTGACGACTGCCCCCACCCCACAAACACACTTCTCCCGCCTCATTGAGGCCTCCACCGACCCTAACACTGCTTTACTGTCTATCGCTTTCCTCTTTCCTCGGGTTGGATGACATAATCCATCCCTGCAATCACTCTCTCACACATGCCCTGCTTTGCTGGCCTCTCGCTTCACCTCCACCAAGCCAGCGTGCTAGGCCCCTGTCCTCTGCTTCTAAGCCCTCTAGCAGGACATGGAGGGGGAAGAACGCACATCCCTCTGATGGATCTCACTTCAGATCATGATCACACGTCATAGGTTGCCTTCAGCACTGCCTGGCAGTCTTGTTGGATCGACTTCATCTGCTCATCGTCTCACCCTCAAGATAATTATCTTAAAACTTCTCCTCTCTCCTCAAACTCCCAGCACTGCTTGGTTTCCTTTCTCCAGCTGATGATCTCATGTCATATTTCACTGAGATGATGTGACTCAGCAGAAGAGACCTGCCTCGTCACGCCACCCACCTTTACCTGGGCAAATGGGTCAGATCCTGGGTCAGG
>NW_007734246.1:25751-27631 GCF_000696425.1 Galeopterus variegatus | reverse complement strand
GAACGCACATCCCTCTGATGGATCTCACTTCAGATCATGATCACACGTCATAGGTTGCCTTCAGCACTGCCTGGCAGTCTTGTTGGATCGACTTCATCTGCTCATCGTCTCACCCTCAAGATAATTATCTTAAAACTTCTCCTCTCTCCTCAAACTCCCAGCACTGCTTGGTTTCCTTTCTCCAGCTGATGATCTCATGTCATATTTCACTGAGATGATGTGACTCAGCAGAAGAGACCTGCCTCGTCACGCCACCCACCTTTACCTGGGCAAATGGGTCAGATCCTGGGTCAGGTCATCTGCTGGGGTCGTGCCTTGGGTCTCATGCTGCAGACGTTGCCATTCCTTCATTACCACATCTGTTTGTTGCATCGTTATCATCATTATCTTCTCTTCTTTTTCTTTTTTTAAATTGAATCATAATTGATTATACATATTTTGGGGGTTCAACGTTGACGTATGTTGATCAAATCAAAGTTATTAACATAAACATTATGATGAATCATACTTATTCTTTAGGCCCCTTGTCCAATCTCTCCCCATCCCCCTCTCCCTCCCCACTCCCACCACTGATGACCCTAGATTTCTTCTCTCCTTCTGAAAGAGCAATGGTAACTCTGTTAATTTGTTGCATAGATGACCTGTCCAGTGCTGAGAGGTGTGATCAGGTCCCCCACTATTATCATAGAGCAGATGCTTCTTCTGTCACTTTACAATGGGCTTTGTGGAGAGAGACATCCTCTTCTTTTCTTTGGTCACTGCTGGTGACTCTCCCTGTGTCAGTGCACTCCAGTGGCTGGCAGACCATCTGCATGGTGGTTGTGGCCTCTAGCTGCTTTTGTGGCAGCCATGGCTATTGTGGTGGCTGTGGTGGGCCACCCACATGGAATCGTGCTTTTGACGTGCTCCTTGCCTGGTTGCAGGAGGAGGGGTTGGTCCGCGACTCCATGCCTCAGGACCCCGGGAGGGCCTTGTGGCAGCTTCTCCTCCTACTGACTCATTCCCGTCAGTATATACACATGCCAGAAAAACCTACAATATTTACACAAAACTGAACAAACTATCCTTAGGCTTCATTTTCCATTCCAGGCCTATGTAATTTCTTTGCTCCCCTTTAAAATAAAAGTTGTACAAAAAATTGGTCTATGCTTGCTCTCTGCAATCCACTCATCCCAGCCACTCGACACCTCTTTCTTCTTCAGTTTAGTCCACATAGTCTCCTTGTCTCCCCTGTCCATGCTACAGTTGCTCTTTTCAAGGTTACCAATGACTTCCAGCCACATTCCATGGCCAACTTTTGGTCTTCATTCTCACTTCATCTCTCAAAAACATTGGATACAGTGATCACCCCTTTCTTCTTCAAACTGTTTCTTCACTTGGCTTCCAAGCCCCCCATCCCTTGTTTTCTTCTTCTCCACTGTCTGGTACTTAACCTCCTTAGCTGGTCTTTCCTCCTTTTCCAGACTCTACATGTGTTGGGATTTCCCAGTACATAGTTCTATTTACTTTCATTTCTCCTGTGAACTCACCTCACCCCATGGAATTACATTTATGACTCCCACATTTTTTTTTCTCTACTCTCACCTCCTGCTGAGTTCCAGAACTGTATATCCAACCATCTATTTAGGATAGCTACCTACTTTGGATTTACCTAAAGAGGTGAATGTCTAAATTTCAAAAGCAGATCTCTTGGCTCTATCTTCCAATCTTCTTCTCCTTCACCGGTAAATGGCACCATCATGCACCCCATTGCTCAGGCTCCAAACCCCAGGAGTTCTCTTTGGTTTCTCTTTACTCCTGATCTCATCCAACAGCTAGCCTTATTGACTCAGTTTTCAAAATTGACCCCAAATAGGTCACTTTTTACTGCTTCCTCTGTT
>NW_007734246.1:18509-24686 GCF_000696425.1 Galeopterus variegatus | reverse complement strand
TCTCTTGCCCTTCCATTCCTTCTGCCATGTGAATATACAGTGTTCTTCTCCTCCAGAAGATTCAGAATAAGGTTCCATCTTGGAAGCAAAGAACAGTCCTCACCAGACATTAATCCTGCTAGTGCCTTGATCTTGGACTTTTCAGTCTCCAGAATCATGAGGAATAAATTTCTATTGTTTATAAATTACCAGTCTATGTTTTTTTTTTTATAGAAGCACAAATGGACACCATATAAGGCACAGTATGATCATTTCAATAGATGCAAAAGCACATTTGACAAAAATCAATGCCTATTTTTGATAAAATCTCTCTGCAAACTAGGAATAGAAGGGAACTTCCTCAATCTGTTAAAGGGCATCTATAAAGAACTTATATAAGAACTAATGTAATAATGAATAGTGAAATATTGAATGCCTTTTCCCTAAGATCAGGAGCAAGGCAAAAATGTTTACTGTCACTCTCTCTTTAAAATTGTACTGGTTGTATTAACCTTCTCAGTAAGGCAAGATAAAGAAATTAAAGGCATAAAGATCAGAAAGGAAAAAGTAAAACCATCTCTATTTTCAGATGTCATAGTTATTTACATAGAAAAGCCCAAAGAATCCACAAAACAACTACTAGAAGTGGTGAATGGATGTAACAAGATTGCATGCTACAAGGTTAATATAAAAAATTCAACTGTTTTTATATATTAGCAGCAAATTGGAAAATGAAATTTAAAAATTCTATTTACTATAGCTCTAAAGCATAAAATACTTAAAACTAATTTTAACAAAAGTCAAGATATGTACACTAAAGATTATAAAACATTGCTAAGAGATATAAAATAACTAAATAGAAACATATACCATGTTTAAGGATTGGAACACTCAGACTTACATATTTTTGGCTTATGTGTTTATTGTCTGCCTCTCCCATTAGAATGTAAGCTATTTGAGGGCAGAGATTTTTTTTTCTGTTTTATTCTCTGACATATCTTCAGTGTCTGTTAACAGTGTCTGGCACACCATAGTTGCTCATTAAATATCTGTTGAATGAGTGACTATACTAGGCCCCAAAGCAGCTTTGATTTTGCTCAGTCTCATAAAGTTTCTCATGAAAAAAAATTCTGTCTTGCTCCTATAGTCCTCTAGCCATAGGAACAAAAACCATCTCCTGGATAACATCCCATCCATAGTCTTCATCTGTTCTCCTGTCCACAACCCCTGGCAAGAACTTTAGTCTTCACCACTAGTCTTTTAACAGAAGCTCTCAGAGTAAATGGAATGCACAGATTCTTTGCTAGCCCAGAATATGTTATTAGAGTGGGCACTGTCTGCCAAGGGTAGAGACGAATAGATTCTGATCTATTGGCAGAGTTTGATAGGACTGGGTAGTGACCCTGATACAACCAGGAGCCAGAAATCCGGTCACAGAGAGGAAAGTTAAATTCTGTGATGGTTCCCAAGGGGTGCAAATTAGAGTTGGGCAACAAAACCAACCAAAAAGTCAGAAGCTGGATAGACTTTGGAATGGAGTAGGACGGGAGAACATAGGAATATTGTTAGGACTAGGCTTGACCCTTTTCTGGAGAGCAGAGGATGGCTCATAAAGGATTGGAAACTCCGAAGAACTTGAAGTCAGATATGGGTTTAAAACACAGTTGCATGCACGGAAAGCTTTTGCTTTCCATGAAGCTCAGCTTCTTTCTCTGTAAAATAGAAATGTTAGTACTTGCCATGCCTCCCTTCTAGGACCATTGTGATGATCAAATAAGATAGGTACCATGGAGAGAGTATTGTTGTCTATTAGCCAGCCTCATCATTTTTAAGGTTCCGAAGAGTGGCCAAGTTTGTCTTTATAGTTCATTATTTAATTTGAAGTGAATTCCCCTAATATGTGATCTTTTCATATTCAAATATAAATCTAAAAATCCATTTTTACTGCCAAATATATGACCATAGGGAAGATAATTCATGTCTTTGAATCATGTCTTTTTAAAAATTATTATTCTACAATAGTGTACAAAACTGCTACTGACTAAACCATTTTCTCATGTAGTTGAAAACCATCTCTTCCAACTCCTTTTCTTTAACTCCACACTTGGGCTTATTTTCCAGCTACATAATCCATGTCAGGGGCTCTTTTATAAATTATCCACATTTTTAACACGTCATAGAGCACAAAATAAATACAAGATTCCAATAAAGAAGCATCCAATACCTGGAATAAAGACAGAATTAACTCAAAATAGTTACATAAATCTCCCATTTAAAAATCTCAACATTCTATCTACCTTTAGCCACAACATTAAATACTTGAGCCATGTTCAGCTTGGGTTTGTAATGATATCTCCCTGATAAGCTCAATTATTAAAAATTATTTAAAAAGAGGTCTTCCTGGCTCATATGATAATAAGCACAAAATAACTAGTAAGCATCATTAAAATTAACTATACATTGTGAAGAAATAGAATATTTAATAGTATTGAGTACTTCACCATTTATTACATAGGACAGCCATAAGTAGGTCAAATCAATGACAAGAAATGTCACATCACTCCAGAGCTTTGCAGATAGGCATGTATATTTCACACCTCTTATCTTCTGCTTTGAATATTTGCTTCTTATCATTGTTTTTTCTTATCAAATTTGCCTGATTTTAGATTGGTCTACACCTTCATCTACAACTGCAAAAGGCAATTTACACAATACGATTTCCCAGGAACTGGTAAATTCTAAACCATTGTTTCTGTGGAGCCGACAGGTGGAAAAGTGAGACTTAGATGGGAAGAACATGTTTCTAACTTGTCTAGATTCTAAATGATACTGAAACATGAGCCATATATATGACCAAGGCCTCAAAGCTAGGAGGGTTGAGGCTGAGCTGGGACTTTAACTCGTCTGACTCTAAAGATTGTTTTTTTTTTCAGAAACAACACTGTCTCTTGTGGGAAGAGTCACATAATGCTTGTAAAGGGTTTGAATGGAAACTAGTGACAACCAGAAATCTTATAAAAAAGCCATTTCGTACAATGGTTTGAAATATCCTGTCCCCATTCACTATAGGGATTTGCAATGGTCTTCGTGACCCTTCATGTCAGTGACAAAAATAACCATTGGCCCAATTGCTTAGAGATTGAAATAAATCAGAGAAATGCAATCAATCAGTCAAATATTTTTTGAGTGTCTTCTGTTTGCTCAACACTGTACTAGACTCTGTGGGAAATGACAGCTCACACATCAAAGTTCTTTGGAAAGTGGGAAGTGAATGTGAACTAGTATTATTGGAGAAAAAATACACGAGGTGGTCAAAGAACTGAAAATCTTAATGTGGGGGGAGGTTTGCAAATAACAATAGATCCTCATCATTCAGAGTTTTGTATTCAGGGGGCCAAAAGTGCTCCTTTTTAAGGGCTTGATTCTTCTCTCTGTGAAATGATTTAGTCCAATGCTTTTTACTGCTGATAGGGAGTGTCTTCCAAGGTCTGGGTTCAACAAACCTTTTTCTGTAAAGGGCCAGATAGTAAGTGTTTTAGGTTTTGTGGGTCATACCATCTCTGTTGTAGCTACTCAACTCTAATGTTGAAGTGTGAAAGCGGCCATAGACAATAGGTAAAGGAATGAGCACGGCTATGTTCCAATAAGACTTTATTTACAAAAACAGGTTGATACACATGCTATACTTTGCCAACCCCTGGTTTAGACTCTGAATGTGAGAAAAGGCTATAAGTGTCATCACTCTTGAACAATCAGGGAAGATTTAGTTATAACTACCTTTCTTTCAGGGCAGATCCTTCTGCAAGGCTCTGTGTGTATCATAGCTCAATTTTGAGGCTCGTAATGTAAGTTGCCCAAGGTTATACAATTTAGTAACAGGATTGCCTAGACTTAAACCCAGGTGCACCTAACCTCAATTCTCTACTTTCTCACTGCAACAAGCTACCACTTTGCAGACATGCCATGATCCCCACCCACTGTACATCTTAGAGAACATGGGACTAAGGCTCTGTGGACCATCCTGTTGTACAATCCAGGGCTCAAAACTTTTCCCTTGGAGAATTCGTTCTGTCACTGTTGCACATTACAACCTTCTGGGAGCTGTAGAAAATCCTGACGCCCAGACCACACCCCATACCAATTGAATCAAAATTTCTAGGGGTGAGACCAGGCATCAGTATTTTTTAAATGTTCCCAGGTGGTTCCAAACTCCAGCTAAGTTTGAGAACCACTGCTCTGAAGCAAAATGTTGTCACCTATGTTAGTCATGTATCAATGGTATCTCCCAGAATTGTGCAAGGTGATGGTCCTGGAATAAACCTCACTGATCGATTAAACAGGTATTATTAATCAAATAATTCACTAGATATTAATAGAACACCTTCTTGGTGCCCGCCACTGTTGTAGGTCTTGAAGAAACAATGAAACAAAACAGGTCAGCTATGGAAGAATCAGAAAGCTACCTTTGATTATGTCAAACACTGTTGTATTTCTTGAATTTTTGCTATTTTCTTCTTGCCTCGGCTGGTATTTAAAAAAGGTCTTTGAAAATTTCAGCCTGCTTTCTCTTTGCTGACGGAAATGACTTTCTCCCACATGCCACTTATAGCAATACCATAGCTGACATTTATTGAATACCTATCATCCTACAAAGGTATACATGTGTGGTGACACAGCAACTCTGTGATCATGTTTACTATGTTCTTCCCTGGTTTACATACAGTTAAATAGTTTCAGAGAGTTGCTCAATGTTACCTGGAGAATTAGGGCAAAGGTAGGATCTATATTGGGGTCTGCTTGATTTCATAACTCAGGCGCTTAGCCATCGAGAAGTACTGCCTTGGTCACCTCCTCAATAAATGTTGGGTATCTACTGAAATAACAAATGAGTACTAATGAGAGAAAAACTCATTTCCTTTGAGCCAGACAATTAATCACAAAGGAAAAGTGTCCCCTTGGGCATGATGGAGAGATGACGATGGAAAATAGGGAAGAAAAAAAATCCACGTAAGAATTCCTTTGATCGACAACTTCTTGCCCACCTGGAGGGTTTCATTCCAGAAGTTTTTTCTATTCAAATCCCGCAACCTGCATTTTGGATTAAGAATCAAGACTTTTCGTTATAAACAGAACCTAGAAGAATCTGTAGTATCAGGATAGATGGAGAGGGGAATGTCTTCCAGGCTCAAATGCCACCATTTCAATGAGGAATTCCTTTTTCTTCCCATTTCTTCGAGCCACCTAAGAGAGGAGACGAATGGTTCTTTACTGTCTTGAGTCAAGAGCATTTTACTCCTACCTAGAGCATATGGGCCTCAACAGAGGTATTTCAAATTATTATTATTCTTCACTTCCCTTCTTTCCCCATTACACTGTCACCTCATTATGAGCAGATATAGTACCATATTTACCTTTATTGACATTACTGTGTCCTCAAGCTGGCATAGGGCCTGGCACAGAATATATGATCAATTAAAGTTTTATTCTGTTCCAGAGNGCCACCAGACCGGCCCTGTATTAGTCTGTTTTCTGTTGCTTATAACAGAATACCTGAAACTGGGTAATTTATAATGAAAGGAAATTTATTTCTTACAATTTTGGAGTCTGGGAAGTCCACGGTGCATGGGGCACATCTGATGAGGGACTTCTTGGTGGGGGGTCTCTACAGCAATGCAGGGTATCACATGGCGAGAATGGCTGGGAGATTATGGCATGAGCAAGAGCTCAAGAGAATTAAGGGTCTCACTTGCTCTCCTTATAAGGCCATCAGAGCCACTCCCCAACAACCCATTACTCCACTAATAGATTAATCTATTCACTAGGGCACAGTCTTCACAATCCAATCACCTCTTAAAGGCCCTGCCTTTCAGATACCATAATTGGATCACTTGCCCTGTCAACAATGCTGCAATGGGGATCAAGTTTTCAACAACATGAACTTTTGGGGAACATTCAAACCACAGCAGGTACCCAAGTGTGCTTTTCTGGAATAGCTCAGTATTCATGGTCATATGGAAGTCAAAGAGGCCTCTTTTATCCCAGGAGAGCCAGCAGCAGTGTGTGAGTCACAAGTGAGGACTTTGAATCTCAAGCCAGTGATCTGACAGCATAGGGCCAGCTGGAGGTCATGCTCATGTCCCCAGCACTGATGGCCTCTAACCTGACACTGCTGCTCCATGGGCTGGGTGGGGATTCCTC
>NW_007734246.1:16623-17652 GCF_000696425.1 Galeopterus variegatus | reverse complement strand
CCCCCAGCATTTACATTGTATTAGGTGTCATAAGTAACCTAGAGATGATTTAAAGTATGCAGGAGTATTGCGTAGGTTATATGCAAATACTATGCCATTTTATACCAGGGACTGAGCACTCAGATTGCTGAGCTGTTTATATTGATTGCAACCATGATCCTTGATTTACTTACTCATTTTGAAGATGAGAGAGTAGGTTGCTTTTCCAGGGTGCTAAAAGGTAAACTGAGGCACAGTAAAGTTTTTTTTTGTTTGTTTGTTTGTTTGTTTTTGTTTTTTAAGAGTGTATTTGAATAAACAGTGATTTATGAATTGGGAAGCCCCAAACTGAGAGAGGTTTTGAAGTTCATTGAAGGAGCAGAAGGTTCAGGCTTTCACAGAGTGAATGTGGAAGTAATGCAAAAGAAATATTTGATTGGTTACACTCATAAAGTTGCCTTATTTGTTCTATCCCCCTAGTCAGTCCCTAGTTATACAATTGTAAGTTTGTTGTCTGCTTCTTATTAGTTGAGCTTAAGTTCTATTTTTCTTTTATATAGGCATTTATAAGAAATAGTTTACGTTTTGCTTATGTTTGCAAATTGAGCAATGTTAAGGTCACTTATGAGGCCTAACTGGCTTTTTCTGCTCCAGGATTCTTTCAGGCCTGCTGTCCATTTTAATTTACTTTAACAATGGTCACACAGCTAATAAAGGAGAAACAGGATTTGAAGGCATTTCTATCTGATTCTCTCTCTCCATCTACTATACTCCTTTGCACACAGAGGGTGCTCAATATATGTCTGCTGTTTATGATGCCAGTGATGATATTCCAGCATTAATAGTTTTCTTGTTTTCAATTTGAGTCATTTAACTCTTTATTGCCTTCATATTTTCAAGTGAAAATATGATCTGCTACCTGACCCCCAGTAAGTGCTTACATGTAAGAAGTTGATTATGCTTTTGTTTGCTTATTCTAACATTTATTAAGTGTTTACTGTGTGACCAGCTTTGTGCTAGGTGCTTTCTCTGCATTACTTGATTTAATCA
>NW_007734246.1:14330-15686 GCF_000696425.1 Galeopterus variegatus | reverse complement strand
CCCAAAAGAGTCGGTTTATGATATTTTCAGCTTAAAATGAAACTTAGAGGTCCTTACTGCTGCAAATATTTATCTCATGCCCATTTGTGACTCACTTTCTTAACAAGATCTGGCCTGACAATTCTAAGTTCATGTCAAAGGTTGGAAGAAATTTCTTTTGGGACAAGTAAAGGCTTGAGTGAATGATTTTTCCCCTCTAGAATGAATCAGTGAAGGTAGGAAAACACTCTGCAATCATACTTTACATATCATTTTATCTATGGATTAGTTTTCTCATGGTGTCTTTAATTATTTAAAAGTATTGAGGAGAAAGTACAAAATGACAGGTTTTTCTTTTCTCTTTCTGGTTTCTATTTATGATGGGCTATCCATTAAAGTCACTTGGGGTTGGTTACCTAGGAAATGGCTGGCTGACTGGGGCTTTTAGATTGATCACCAGATTTATGGCAGGAAGGTGAATCGTGTGATGTGAATTTAGTTGCTTCTAAGTCGAAGAGTAGAAATTGCTGAGCCTTAAAAAAAAGAACCACCGGAGCTCTCTACTTCCCCATTCTTTAATTTTAAAGATGAGACAAATGACCTTCTTTCAGGAAGTCGTGGATATCTAAATTTACCTCCAGAGTCTAATGATTCCATGACTATCTCAGACTTCATGGTTATAAAGAGACACTGTATTCAAGGTGTGTGTGTGTGTGTGTGCGCGCACACGTGATAAAAGCAAACTCCACTATTTCTTAGGTTAATCTATGTGCAGCTTGCAGGGTTCCTCTAAGAAGCAACTTTGCTTTATCTAGATGGCATATTGTTAAAGAATCTCTAAAATAGAGAGTGAGTATGTTCAGTAAAACCAGCTAAGGAGCTAAAACACTGTTATCCATATGACAAACAGAGGAATTAATATTCATCAGAATGAAGAGAACTCATCAAATTTGGAGTTTCTTAATAAAAAGTGCCAGACACTTAAAAAAGTGTGTGGGTAAAGAAAACTAACATTTGCTAACTAGTAACTGTGAGCTAAGTACTTTCACTTTATATCTCATTTAATCCTACATAGAAAAAAGGTAGATATTAGTATAATAATTTTTAGAATTTTGTTCCACAAATATTTATGGAGCACCTTATACGTGTCTGCACCAAGGTTCAGAGAAGATTAGTAATTTATTCAGGATTAGAATTTATTTTTGTTCCATTCCAAAGGCTGTGCTTTTCCTGATCACTACATTACTTTTCTCTAGGGTATTTTTATGTCAGAAAAGAAAAGTGGGAAGTTAAACAACCAATCTGAAAACGTTATTATAAGAAATTATGTGATTTGCAAAACTCAAATGTTCATGCACACACACACACACACACACA
>NW_007734246.1:12193-13602 GCF_000696425.1 Galeopterus variegatus | reverse complement strand
ATAAGAAATTATGTGATTTGCAAAACTCAAATGTTCATGCACACACACACACACACACACACACACACACAACTTTCCTTTTTCTAAGACTTCCTCCAGCAGGCTAATATCACCTTGAAAATTGCCTTCTATGTTGGATTTGCCTACAGTGATATAGGAGTGGATTATTAAGAAAAGTAGCAAAGTTTTATTAACTATTTTCATGTGTTAGTCACTGTGCTGAATGCATAATCTCCCTTAATCCCAATGCAACACTACAAGGATGGAACAATAATTACTTCTATGTTACAGATGACAGGACTAAGCATTAGGACAGTTGAGTGACCCTCCCAAGGTCACACAGCAGTAAGTGGCAGATTCACTTTGTTCATTTTCTGATCCTGAGTTTAATTCTGGAGCCCATTCTCATAATTGCTCTAATATTTGCCTCTTCTTTGTACTAGAACTGATTTTCTTGTTCATCAAGTGGTAATGAATGTCAAAGGTTTTAAACAAAAATTATGAGAGAAAAACTTAAGATCCTCTGCATGAACATATTTCCCCTGCAAATTAAGAAATTAACATTATTTAATGTTATCATGAGAACACCTTGATTCAGAGTATAAAATGTATTTTGCTGCAGTGAGGTTTGATTTTGAGTGTGGTTTTATTTTTTTGTTTTTTTTTTATGGTAGCTGACTGGTCCAGGAATTGAACCCTGGACCTTGGTGTTATCAGCGTAGAATGCTCAGGTGTATTCAGGTCCGCATGTGACACCCTTCTCTGTGTTCTCTAACATGGTATCAGGGCAGGCACCACTAATGATGGGGTGAGGATTAAACAGGACAGCACACGTACAGTGCCTAGAACAATACTTAGTTCAGTGTGAACACCAACACATGGCAACACTCTGTGTATTGTGTATAAGATAACTCATTTATATAATGACATCTGAATACTATTAATTTCATGACTTGACATATAATCACTTCTCCCCCATCCCCTTAAAAAATCCCACTAGCTCTGAAATTCCATCATCAAATCCTTATTCCTTTCCCTTTAGGCTTCAATGCTATCTAAAGTGCAACTAGTCCTGGGACGTTGCCGGTGATGTATATCTCAGAGAAAATGAAGGATTACAGAATAGGCTCCAGCTGAGGGCAAGGGAAGAAAGATCACAGAAGCAAGTATTAGAGCTGCAAGAGGCTTTGGGAGCAGAGTCTTACCCACTACCCCACCACCTGATGGATGGAAACACTGGGGCACGGAAGAGTCAGTGAGTTCATCTTTCTTCTTTAGTATTTGTCCCACTCCCTACCGTGGGTGAGGATGTGTGTGTGTGTGCATGAGCGCGTGTGTGTGTGCATGCGTGTGTGTGTATGTGTACCTGTTACACATGTTGGGGAGTATCCTAGTCACTAATGCTGCAT
>NW_007734246.1:9794-11282 GCF_000696425.1 Galeopterus variegatus | reverse complement strand
GTGTGTGTGTATGTGTACCTGTTACACATGTTGGGGAGTATCCTAGTCACTAATGCTGCATAACAAACCACCCCACACTGAATGGTATAAAACAATGACAGTTTGGTTAAGCTCACAGATTATGTGGGTCACAGATTATGTGGGTCAGAAATTCAGGCAGGGAACAAAGAGGATGGTTTGTTTCTGCTCCACCATGTCTGGGGCTTCACTTGGGGGCACTCAAATGGCTGGTGGTGACTTAGCTGACTGGGAGCTGGAATCATCTAGAGGCTCCTTCTCTCATGTATTATTATCTGGTCCTTGGTCTGGGATAACTAAAAAAGGCTGTGAGCAATGGGCCTGTCAACAGAGCACCTATGTGTGGCCTCTCCATGGGGCATGACCTTCTTACACCATGGTGGCACATTTGCCAGAGGGAGTATTCCCAGAATAAGCATTCCATGCAAACCAGGTGGGAACTTTTCTGATCCAGTCTTGGGAATCACAGAGTCACTTCTGCTGCCTTCTGGTAGTTACAAGCAGGTCCTATGATCACTTGAATTTCAAGGAGGAGACAACTGGATCCTATCTCTTGAGGGAAGATTGTCAGGATCACATTGAAGAGGAGCATGCTGGTGCCTCCCTCTTTGGAAAATACAATCTAGCCCAGGGAGGAAAGCAGCAATTTATAGATTTCCATCAAAACTTTAAAATGTCTCTCTTGCCATTCTCCAGGCCCATAGCTCCCTCTCTAGGCATCTTCGGTTCCGGCTCCCAGTAGGATGAAGTAAGCTCAGGAGCTCTCAAAGCATCCCATTCAAACCTGGTCCCTTAAAGGGACAGGTCCATTGGGCAGATTCTTCCCTGAATCGGGTTCCCAGAGATAATCAGGTGGCTTTTGTAGAGTTCACTATTTCAGACATCTCATTTTGCCTGAATTCGTAACTTGTAAATCTAAAATTCTACTAGACCTCTCCACATGAGTGTTGAGTAGGAATGTGAAATTTAATGTGTTCAAAGTAGAACTCTTGATTCCCTATTCTTCCACCTTTCCCAAACAAGGAAACCTTTTCTTTGCTAGGTCTTATGACGGGAACCTCTGTCCATCCTGATCATTTTGAGATGGTTTCCAAGACCCAAGTTCCAAGGAAGTGGCCAAATGTTATTCTGACCTGAGCAATATCAAATATCAATATTTCAATTTGAGGTGGACTGTAGAGATGATACTTCTGTAAGTAATCAAAGCAGAACTGAACCACTCCCTCCTCCTCAAGCAGACTAGATTCCCTGTGGGAAAAGGAGAACCTAAGAGCCAGAAGACTTTGACACAATGTTTTCCGATGTATTTAAGCAGAAGTTAGGTACTGGAGAGAATTCTTGAAATCCCGACAGTCTGGGCTCCCCTTTACCCTGGGAGATGTTAGTATCATTGTCATGACTAGGTTTGTTCTTGGATTGAGCAGGGACTTCCCAATTAGATTTAACCTTCTTGAGGCTGGGGCCATGACA
>NW_007734246.1:0-9283 GCF_000696425.1 Galeopterus variegatus | reverse complement strand
TCTTGGATTGAGCAGGGACTTCCCAATTAGATTTAACCTTCTTGAGGCTGGGGCCATGACATGGTCTTCTTCACTTTCATGCCTTGTGTATAATTGCTTCTCAACAAAAATATGTGTATAATTGCTTCTCAACAAACATACGAGATTGACTTGATCACATAGATGCTATCAACAATTAGTAAACAAAGCTGGTATATTAATATGATTTCATATTTGGGTATAAATTCATCTTCTTAGAGGAAATGACATCTAAAAGGACTGAACAGTTTGCATGACTGGATCTCAAATTTCTATACCCTGGCACATTGTATGTACATTGCCCATATATAATAAGGAAGGGAAAAGGAACTAAAATTTGTTAGGCACGCCCTTGGTGCAGTAATATGTACATAAGCTATTTCATTTTACTCTCACAACAGTCCATTGAGGAGAGCAAAACTAAGAGAGGTCCAGTAACCTGTTTAAGTTCACGTAGCCAGTAAGTAGAAGGGCAAGGATTTGAATCTAGGTCTAGCTGATTCCAGTTTATAGGCGAAGAAGCTAAGTTTCAGAGAAAGAATTAATCTTCAAGTTCAAGGTTGAGATTTATATCCAGATCTGTCTGATTCCTAAATCTATGTTCTTTCTGCTGTATTACATATCCCATCAATGCCAACCCTGTCTTCAATAAGGTTGAACCTGAGTTCATTAGTATAAGTTCAATAAGGTTGAACTTATACTAATGAATAGTATAAATATTGGATTTGGTTCTCCAGACCCAAGGCAGAAATATGAGAACAAATCTCCTGTGAGGAAGTTGCTAAGCAAGGCTGACACCTCCTAGCGATACTGAAAATGGAGTATAGTTGAAAGAACTGGTAAGCGCCTACTATAATTTGTCTAACATTTATACTTCCTCTTAGTTGCCTCCTTGCTGCAAGTAAATAATGTTGTTCTGAAGTATTGAAAGAAATGTTTTTACAGTGGAAATATCAATTTATTTCCATAATAGAAAATTGACTATGTTATTGATCTATATGTCCCATCTGCCAAGTCTTCCTAATTGTAAATTTGAGAGGTGCACCCAGTTGCATAGTAACTGTCAAACAATTATTGATGGAAAGCTGTTGTTATAAGTCTTGATATCGGTTCCTTTAATGACAAACTGATATGGAATGAGACACCAAATTAAATATATTTTTTTAAATAAGTAAAATGATTTTGTCCAAATCTCTCTCCTAGGAGTTGATTAGCAAAATAATCCTGTGAACTGTTCACTTCTCAAGAGACATTGGATCTCACCAAGCACCAGCCCTGAGCCGTGCTTACAAAATTTATATCTCACATATCAGATTAAAGCTGTTTTAATTTTAAAAATTGACTATTTTATGTAGCTCTTTATTTTTGCTATCTGGCCAGAGATTCTTGCAAGCCTCATTCCACTTCGCTTCATGAACAATAATTTTCTCACTTAAATGTCAACATCTCCAGTAATATTATCCAAACAGATTGTTACATGAGATATTTTTAGAGCATTTTGCATGTTTTATGTGCAATAAAAAAAAATCTCGAGATGGTTCCTTATCTTGATTTCCCTTCTAATTTGGCAGGGATTAATGTTTAGCCTGTCACAGGCCACCAATATGTCAAACTGGATGAACTTCTGATGAAGACTCACTACTGAGACTAATGAACTCTAATTACACCACAGGCCTCTTATGAAATGGGCACCTCCAATTCCACACAGCACAAATACTGGCCCAGAATCAAGGATGATTCTAAACTGATGCTTTTATTGCATTTCAGATAGCAGAGAAGTTCCACTGAAGGTGAGAGGAAAAGGAGACTATCTCCACATAGTGATGTGCCTAGCATCAAATGTGAAGGGTCAGGGTGGGAACCCCGGGTACCTCTGAGTACCTCACGTGCTAGGTACACAAATTCATAAAGGTCGACATATTGTCTTTCTCATTCAAACTGCCCAGCATTCCTGTGCCCTTTGAATCTGAAGCCTTGTGTCTTTCTTTAGCTCTGGGAAATGTCTTCTTTTATTCATTTGATTATTATTTTCTCTATATTTTCTCCATTCTTTCTTCTACAATTCCCATTTGAAGATGCATAGGCTTTTCTAGTTATTTCTGTCTCTTAATCTTCTTTTTTACACTCTACCTGTTTATGCTTTTGCACAGCACTCTGGGAGAACTCCGAGCCTTAGTCTATCAATGTCCCACCTTGCTGTTTGTGCGTGTCCATTCTGCTCTTCAAACCATCAGCTGCTCTGAGTTTTAGGATTATATTATCCATAATGGCTACCTGGACTTATTTCTTAAGAGCCTGTTCTTATTTCATGGATATCTTCCCTTGTCCCTGTGAAAAAACTTTCTTTCTTTCAAATTCTTTTTATTTTATTTTATTTATTTATTTATTTATTTATTTTTGCCTTCTCATACTTTCTTGGATATTAGTTCTTCCATATGCTGAGCTTGGTGTTTCACTCCTATACTACTTTCCTGGAGTGGCTGTAACAAATGACTACAGACTGGGTGGCTTAAAACAGGAGAAGTTTATTCTGTCCCGGTTCTGGAGTCTAGATGTCTGAAGTCAAGGTTTCAGCAGGGCCACCGTCCCTCTTAAGACTCTAGGGAAGAATTCCTTATTTTTTTATTGTGGNCTCATTCAAACTGCCCAGCATTCCTGTGCCCTTTGAATCTGAAGCCTTGTGTCTTTCTTTAACTCTGGGAAATGTCTTCTTTTATTCATTTGATTATTATTTTCTCTATATTTTCTCCATTCTTTCTTCTACAATTCCTATTTGAAGATGCATAGGCTTTTCTAGTTATTTCTGTATCTTAATCTTCTTTTTTACACTCCACCTGTTTATGCTTTTGCACAGCACTCTGGGAGAACTCCGAGCCTTAGTCTATCAATGTCCCACCTTGCTGTTTGTGCGTGTCCATTCTGCTCTTCAAACCATCAGCTGCTCTGAGTTTTAGGATTATATTATCCATAATGGCTACCTGGACTTATTTCTTAAGAGCCTGTTCTTATTTCATGGATATCTTCCCTTGTCCCTGTGAAAATACTTTCTTTCTTTCAAATTCTTTTTATTTTATTTTATTTATTTATTTATTTATTTATTTATTTTTGCCTTCTCATACTTTCTTGGATATTAGTTCTTCCATATGCTGAGCTTGGTGTTTCTCTCCTATACTACTTTCCTGGAGTGGCTGTAACAAATGACTACAGACTGGGTGGCTTAAAACAGGAGAAGTTTATTCTGTACCGGTTCTGGACTCTAGATGTCTGAAGTCAAGGTGTCAGCAGGGCCACCGTCCCTCTTAAGACTCTAGGGAAGAATTCCTTATTTTTTTATTGTGGTTAAAAACACATAACACGAAATCTACCTTTTTACCAAATTTTTAAGTGTGCAGTACAGTATTGCTAACTTTATGTATATCATTGTACAGTAGATTTCTAGAACTTTCTCATTTTGCAAAACTGAAACTGTATTCCCATTGAAAAACTCAGATCCCCTTTCCCTAAACTCCTGGCAAACTTCATTCTAATTCTGGCATCTATGAGTTTAACTACTTTAATTACTTCATGTAAATGGAATTATACAATATTTGTCCTACTGTGACTGGCTTATGTCACTTAGCATAACGTCCTCAAGGTTCATCTATGTTGTGCCTGTGATGGGATTTTCTTGCTTTTTAAGGCTGAATAATATTTCATTGTATGTATACACCACATTTTCTTTATCCTTTCATCTGTCCATGGATGTTTAGGTTTTATTCACTTCCTGGCTGCTATGAATAATATTGCAATAAACGTGGAAGAACAAATATTTCTTTGAAATTCCTTGATAAATATCCAGAAGTGGAATTGCTAGATCATATGGTAGCTCTATTTTTAATTTTTTGAGAAACCTTCATACTGTTTTCCATAATGGTTGTAGCATTTTACATTCCCACCAACATTGCACAGGTGTGCCAATCAATTTTTCCATGTCCTCACCAGCAGTTGTTGTTTTCTGTCTTTTATTTTGTCTTGTTTTGTTTTTGATAATGGCTAGCCTAACAGATGTGAGGTGGTATTTCATTGTGGTTTTGATTTGCATTTCCCTGATCACTAGTGATGTTGAACATCTTTTCATGAACCCCTCTGCCATTTGAATGTCTTCTTTGGAAAAATGTCTACTGAAGTCATTTGCCCATTTCTTAATCAAGCTATTTGTTTTTTTGATATTGAAGTAGGAGTCCTTCATATTTTTTTATATTAATCCCTTCTCAGGTATATGGTTTGAAAATATTTTCTCACATTTTGTTTGGCTGGCTTTTCACTCTGTTGATTATTTCCTTGTACAGAAGTTTTTAGTTTGATGTAGTGTCTTTCATCCGTTTTGTCTATTTTTGCTTTGGTTGCCTGCTATTGGTGTCATACCCAAAAGTCATTGCCAAGGTCAATGTTATGAATACCTTCCCATATCTTTTCTTCCAAGAGTCTTATTCTTTCAGGTTTTATGTTTAAGTCTTTAAATCCATTTTGAATTGATTATGTGTATGGTGTGAGGTAAGGGTCTAAATTCATTCTTTTTATATGGATATCCAGTTTTGTCAACATCATTTGTTGAAGATATTATCCTTTTCCCACTGTGTAATTTTAGCACTCTTGTGGCACCTCTTAGAACCCTTGTGGAAGTTCGTTTAATCATATGTGTGTGCATTCGTTCCTGGGCTCTCTATTCTGTTTCATTCATTTCTATTTATTTATTTATTTATTTATTTATTTATTATTTTAACTTCTCAGTATACATTGCAGTTGATTTTCATGACCCTTTACCCATTCCTGTTCTCCCCTCCCTCATTCATTTTTATGTCAGAAAGATACTGTTATGATTACTGTAGCTTTGTAATACCTTTTTTTGGTTTGTTTTTTTTTTGTCTTTTTCCGTGTCTGGCAACGGATCGCAACCCTCAGTGTCGCGCCCGTACCAGGGACCGGCAACAGGATCGCAACCCTTGGTGTTGCGCCCGCACCACGCTCAGCCAGTGAGCGGGAACCGGTCTCCACATGGGATCCGAACCCTCGGTGGGAGCGCCGCCACGCTCCCAAGCAGCGCACTCTCCAGTGTGCCACAGGGCCGGCCCGGAAGAATGCTTTTTTGTCTCTTTCTAGTTTCTGGTGGTTGCTGGTGATCTTTGTCTTGAAGCTGCATCACTCCAATATCTGTTTCCATATTCCTAAGGCCATCTTACCTGTGAGTGAGAATGTCTCCTCTGTGTCTCTGTGTCCAAGTTCCCTCTTCTTCTAATGACCCCAGTCGTTGGATTAGGGCCCAACTTAATCCAGTATGACTTAATCTTAACTTGATTACATCTGCAAAGGCTTTATTTCCAAATAAGGTCACATTCAATGATATCAGGAGCTAGGAATTCAGTGTAATTGTTTGGTGCACACATTTCATCCCAGTACATCTCTTAGGGTGCTGTGATTCTCTGACGTTCAGAGATTTTTAAGCTATATGATTATCTTCATATTTGAAGATCTCTACCTGCCTGTCTGTGCCTTCTCTTTGTTTGTTACCACCTGTTTGTAAGGGCTGTAGGGAAGCAACAGGATATGATTCCAAGAAGGCCTTCCACTAATTTTTTTCTTTAATGTATGGTGACTCCCCATTCATGTTTGGTGTTACCTTGGTCTTTGTTCTTTAGCCACAACAGCCACATTCATAACTCTGGCTTGGGGAAGGTGTGGGGGGCAGGAACCCCCACTGCTCCTTCTTGGCATACAGAAGGGGCTAAAATGCGTGGATGCCTAAAATATGGGCTCCCCAACCAACCAATCACCCTAATCTTTTCTTCAGAGCCCCTTCCTGCTTCTTGTATGAATTGTCCCTAATCTTGAACGTCCCCAGAACCTGGTAAGTCCCTTCAGGTGTTTTAGACCATGCTTTCCTTCATCAGGCTCACCCTATTTGCTTTCTGTCTGTCAGATATTCCTCTGATTTATCCCTGCTATAGATGTAGTCTTTTTCAAGTATATTCTGCCAGTTATAGGGTTTGGGGATGAGAGCAGGATGTAGAGCCATGTAGTTGATCTTTGCTCCTGTTCCAATTTTCTAAAAAGCTGCCTAAATGTAAAAGAAAAGTACCTGGTGAGTTGGAGGAAAGGGTAATGGGGAATCAAAAAAGTAATGGACTCCTTGTCAGGCTTGATCTTCCTCAGACACTCCCTCTGTGAGCTGGGCCTAAACCCTTAATCTGGGAAACTATAGAATATAGTAGTTAAGAGCAAGAATGTGGAACTGGACAGACCTGAGTTCAAACCCAAGTCCTGCCTGTTCCTTACTGTAGAATCTTGAGCAACTTAATGAACTTCTCTGGCCCTTATTTTCTTCAAGTTCAAAACATAAAGGATAATAGTAGTTGCCTTGCAGTGATGTTGTAAATGTGAAATGAGATTATCCATGCAATTACCTCATGCATACAGTAGGTGTTTGATAAAAGGAAAAAGCACCTCTTGGTTTTATAACACAAACACTAGCTGTCCCTTGGACTATATGGGCTGGTTTTGCTCTGGTTTTGAGCTTACCGTCCTACAAAGTTGACACCTCACTGGCTCCCATGCCAAATTCAGTTGTACTGTAGTTTTTACAGTGTTGGCAAGTTTTTGTGACAAGACAGTGAGAGTGTATAATATCTCCAGCAAGCAGGTTAGAAAATCTCCCATGGAGTTACCTAGGATGTCCTGATTGAGGTGGGTCCCTTAGACCCCATGTCCCCTCACAAACTGGGTAGACACAGGCATGGGTTTTCTATGACTACACTGAGGCTGTGCCCTTGACATGGGCTCATGCTACCTAACTCTTGTCAGTCCCTTCCCTGGGGGCTGAGGGTGAATCTTGCCCTGTCTTTTACTTCCTGATTACTAACGTAGAGCCTTCTATGACTGTCATGTCAATGGTTTTGAATTCTAACTGCCCTTCCTTGCTCATTGGATACTGAGTCTGCTTTGGTCACCCCTAAGTGGTCTACAGACCTTTCAGTATCATGTATCATGCTGCCCACCTGCTCTTTTGGGTCCTCTGTTTCTCCATCTGTGCAATGGGCATAATTGTGATATCTATTACACAAGCTTTTGTGAAGTATAAGTGAAGAACACACACTGGATTGGATGTACCATGAAGGCAGGGACCATACCTGCCTTGCTTTAAACTGGACCCAGCCCATTGTAGCTACTTTGTAAATATGTGACAAATGAATGAATGAATATATAAATCATCAAGGATGGTGGCTTAAACAACAGAAATTTACTGTCTTACAGTTCTGGAGACCGGAAGTGACAGATCAAGTTGTCAGCGGAGTGGTTTCTTCTAAGGTCTCTGTCCTTGGTTTGCAGATGGCCATCTTTTCCCTGTGTCCTCACATGGTCTCCTTCTGTGCATGTCTGTGTCCTAATTTCCTCTTCTTTTAAGGACATCAGTCACATTGGATTAGGGCTCACTCATTTGACCTCGTTTTATCTTAATCACCTCTTTAAAGGCTCTATCTCCAAACACAGTCACGTTCTGAGGTACTGGAGGTTAGGACTTGAACATATGAATTGAGGTGGGGGCACAATTAGTAGCGTTCAGTAAGTATTAGTTCTTCTTTTACTTCTATTTCATTTATTGCCTCCACTCCATCTCCCTCCCCCCAGTAATAACTAGCATTGTGGTGAGAGTATGACAGGTGCTAAGTTAATGCTAATAAACAAATTAAACTAGAATAAGTGTGAAATGCCTCTATGAAAGAATTTTAAAAAGCTAGTCTTGCACAACATACGAGTAAAACAATTTATTTAAGTATAAAGCCATCTAATTTTTCCAATTTTCCTTTAATAACAAAGGAAACTAAAACTTATCGAGTAGCTTTTTTCTGCTGGGCACAAGCTTATCTCATTTAGTGACATCAACCCTACTAGGTGGGCATCATTATTACCATTTTGAGATGAGGAAAGTCGACCTCAGATGACATAAATAACTTGCCCAAGGACTTTTCATACCACATGCCTCCCGAAGGTGGGTGAGGCCAACTTTGGGGGGTACCAAGATGGAGAGGACTCAGGCTTCGGCCACAAAGTGTTCACAAAGTAGTGGGAAGGCCCATATTCTGGAAGGTGATAAGTGCTATAACTGAGTTCAAAACCAAGGCTTTAGGGAGTGCACTCATTTAATTTAGTTTTATTTTTTAAAATAGAATTTTATCCTCCCCCAATGTAGAACCAAGATATAACTTCCCCAATACAACCTGCTTTGCAGAAGATTCTGTGGCCTTCTGGAGGGGTTCCTTCTGGGCTGACCCAGGCACTGGGAGAAGAACAGCAGGAGGATGGGTGGGGTAGGGGTGGCACTCAAGGTTAGGGAAAATAAGTAACTTTTCCTTACCAGTAAAAGCATGAGTATACGAAAAATGGAGGTACTATTATCCATCTGTAACATGGCATCTACCCGAATGGGGACAGAAAGAAAGTCAAATGAAGAACCCGACTACAAAGTGCTTTGTAGGTTAGTGAAGAATTTAAATACGCTAAATACTTAATACATCAGTGAGTCAGCCCCTATTTAATGTCTGAAAAACAAGGAGCAGGGAGGATAGAGAATCATTTTCCTGGCTTAGGGTTAGAGGCACTGTAGGGTTGTGGCGAGATCCTGGGCTGCGGAAAGGCTAGACAGAGTTTCTGTCTCTATCAAATACTTGGCGTGACCTTGAGCAGGACACTTATCCTCTCTGGGGCTCAGTGTCCTTATCTGTAAGACACGAATGCTAACACCCACCCTGAAGGGTGACGTGGTTAAATGAGATGAGTGATACAACCACGTCAAAACCCGGGGAGTGAACCTCATCTTCCCAGCCTAGTGTGCAGACTCCTCACCAGACTGTCAAGTGTACTGAAGCCCCCACTAATCTCTGTTACTGCTGCTACCGACGCTTTCGTCTGGATGGATGGAGTCACCTTCTAAATGTTCTCCTGTCTCCAGAATGCAGATTTAGTGATGCCTTTCATCTGTGTAGATTCCTTCCGTGGTTCTCAGATATCTGCCGACATGAATTCACACATCCTTGTGTGGTGTGCGGGCTCTTTCCTACCTGATCCGTGCTTGCTGCTTCCTCCTCCTCTTTCGCTGGGTCTCCCCCTCTGCACCATCTGCCCCACCTGTTGGGGAATCACCTACTTTGGTAAAACATCATGCTTTCTCTGTTCCTTCTCTCTACAATGTCTTTTTTCCACTTTCAATCTACTTCACAATCTCCGACCCTTC